>NC_133665.1:174699746-174999746 GCF_037893015.1 Macrotis lagotis
ATTATAGTAAGGGATAAATTCATCTTCCTAGTCCCTCCAGCTCACAAACTAGATTTCATCCTGGGCTCCTTACTCTCTCTCATACCACCTCCCCAATGTAATCTCTTGGCAATGTCTGTCTAGATAGTTGTCTAATATGCATAATTCTGGTGTTGGTCTTTAACACCTCACACTTGGACTATTATCTAGTTTAGTGGTGAATCTCTCCCCTCTCCAATTCATCAAATGACTTAAGTGATTTTCCTAAAATAAATGTTCAACCATGTCATTCCCCCTTACTCAAAAAAACTCTAGAGGCTTCCTATTGCCTCTAGGATCTAATACAGAATGTTCTATTTCTCATTTCATAATCTGGCATTTTATAGCCATTCCTCCCCCTTCCATATAAACCTTTCCAGACTTCTTCCATCTTACTCTTGATCCAGTGACAGTGACCTTATTGTTCCATAGGCAAGACACCTGATCTCTTGGCTTCTGATATTGTCTCTGACTATCCCTCATGCCTAGAAGGAGCTTCCCTCTCATGCCTGACTCATGCCTGTCCCAAGTGAAATTCCACCTTCCCAAAGAAGCCTTTTCCAACTCCTCTTAATTCTAGTGCCTTCTCTCTGTTCATTATTTTCTATTTATCCTATATATAGCTTATTTGTATATATATATATATATACATATATATATATATATGTATGTATATATGGGTTTACCCATTGCCTCCTCCATTAGAGGTAGGCACCCAGTAAATGTTAATTGCCTGATTGATTCAGGGAAAATCACTTTATATCTTTTTGTCTCAGTTTTCCTGATCAGCAAAATTCCTTTCTATATTGTGATTCACTGATTTGCACTTGCAAACTGAAACTTCCAGAAAAAAATGGCATTGAACTCTCATATATTTTTTAGTTCCAGTATAATCTCCACCATCTGCCTTTCAGTTGGTGTTGAAAACAGGCATTGACTCTATCCTGTAGCTTGTTTAAGAGAATTTTGAATCTAACTGAGCACATGAGCAGCCCATCAGGGGGAAGAGGCAACCAACTAGCAGTAACTTCTACAGAGAGCTCTGAAGTTAGGCATAATATGAGACAAGTGGAGGATGAGTCAGAAGTCTTTGACTTGAGTTATAATCTCACAGTGTTTTGGGGACGACCTAAGGCAAGATGCTTCTTCTCTCTTTGCTGCCTCTCACTATGAACAAAATTACAGAGGATAGAAAGATTAGAGTGTGCATGTGTGTGTATGAATGTAGATGGAGGAGGGAAGGAGTATTAACTCAACAAGAATGTCCCAGATTGCATATTGGGAAATGATGCTGAATAGAAAGAATAGAGGGAGAAAAGAATACACTTGGAAATCCAGATAGAGGAGTTTGGGTTTGATACAGAAATCAGTAAGGGCCAGAGTTACTTCTTGAACATGGGAATGATAGAATGGAAGTCCAACTTTAGGATGTCTTGGCTGGCAGACAGAAATGAATAAAACAGAAATAGGAAAGAGAGGAAACAGAAGGAACAGCTAGGAGGTTCTTAAAATTCATTTAATAAATACTGATTGTTTTTCCTCCAATGCCAAGAGAAGAGAAGCAGTCTTGAAAAGATGAGATGGGATGACCCTTCAAGGACCTATTCTCTAAAAAGGGAAGTAAAATAGATAAACATGTAATTAAGGTGGAGGAAAGAAGATGACAAGTATATCAGCAAAGTCTACAAACCTTTAATAAGGACTTAGTATGTGCCAGTTACTGTGTTAACTACTGGAGATACAAATCAATAAAAAAAAGTTAGTCCCTGCCCTCAAAGAATTTCTATTCTAATGGAGAAGGTAACACAGAAAAGGAAATTTGGAAGGAAAAAGTCATCTAGAGGTCATAGCAGGGAAAGTCCAGAGAATTAGGAAATGGGGCCGGAGAAGGAAGAAAATATGCCTGGCCAAGACTTTTTCTCTACAATAGAGTTTTGAGAAGGTACAAGTCAGTAAGAGCAACAGGTCACAGAGATAGTGTGCTTCCAGTGTGAGAAATCAAGGATGACACATGCTGTTAGATCCATTGACACAGTGGGATGATGTAATCATTAGCATATAGAGTAATTGGAATGAAAACTAGAAAGAACATTCAAAATCATTTAATTCAACCCCTTTACTTTGAAAATGATAAAACTAAGGCCCAAGGAGGACAACATCTCATAGCTAATAAACAACAGAGTGAGGATTTGAATTCAGGATTTTTGACTTAATCCTCTTCATGAGTCCCCCTCCCACCAACCCCATATCTATTCCTGTCCCTCTTCCATTTGTATCTGGGGAGGTATTGGGGGGTGTATAAACAGAGAATGACTGCTACTCGATTTCTTTCCTAGTTAGACACACCATATTTATCTTAATTAAAAGCCTTTTCCATGGGAATCAGAATATCTTACATAGACTGGCAGTAGAAATTGTTATACTGAATGGGGATTCAAACCATGATTTGAATACATGATAATCACAAACAGCTTCAACCAATATGAGGAAAGTAACTTGGAGCTTTTCAGAGATTTCAAATCTTGTATCAAATAGGGGATAGTAATTTCTCTCTAGCCTCAGTTTCTTCATATATAAAATGAAGAGATCGGACTAGATAATCTCTAAAGACTCTTTCATCTCTAAACTTTATTTTTAAAGATGAGTTTACCTTCTATTCATCAGAATTACCTCTCAAAGCAGGGGAATCTTTCATTTTCAGAACAAAGAATAATGTCTCAGGCTCAGACCTTCCAGCTAATAACCCTGAATGACATTTTCAGAAATGAGCTTGCTATCTTGGCTGGTACATATCCATTTCACATACAAGATTTCCTGTGCTTATGAGAACACTATTTTCCTGGGGGCAAAGTGTTTTATATGTTTGTTTTTCCATCAACAGCCCTAAGTTCCCTATTGTTAGTTGTCAAAATTCCTCCTTCCTTTCTCTTCTTTTTCAGCTGATATACTGGAAACAGAGCAGGCTGAGAGGTGAATTTTGTGAAGAGATCACCTGGTGCATCATTGACTTGATCAAAATATTTAAAGGGCAAGGAAGAGGGCTATTTAGAATAATAATGTTCAACCTTCATTTCAAAGAGGACCAATGACATTACAGGGTAGTCTTGACTTTCAGGTGAATTGGATTTAAGTGAGGCAGAGTTGCCTCGTTCTTTCTTCCAGAGTCATTGAAGTCCAGTGACAGGACAAAAGTCAAGGTGACTTTTGATGACTTGGGATGCAGAGGATGCCCTTGGCATCCTCAATGTCTGATTAAGCTCCAAGTATTCCATAGCCCCTGCTTCAAATGCTTCCATTTCTTTTGGAATAAAAAGTTCTCATTCTCCCATTCCACATGGATTGTCTTCAAATGCTTGGAATAGCTACCCCTCCAACTCAATGATGGGTTTCAGGTCTATCAGTCATAGTAAACATTTCCAATTATCAACCAACTGAGCAAGCAAGCTTGCCTTGTTAAAGCTATAAGATAAACTGAGGAAGAGGCTAGGTAACCATCTTCATCCATGAATGTAGATATCTGATGATTCAAAATTTAAGAGTCCCAGGAACTGTATCTCAACCCTATGTATCTTGTTTTACCCTATGAAAGTATAGACTCCTGATATATCCCCAAGACTTAGCCTAATTTTGTCATATAATCAGTGCTTAATAAATATTTTTTATTCATTCATTCTTACCAATCATAAGATCATAAGCTGGAGGACCATCCAGGGTCTTCTAATCCAACCTTAGGATAATAGAATAAATGATGTTAAGCTTGGGCCTTAGAGGTCACTGAGCCTAACTTAGCCTTTTCTAGATGGGGAAGGCGAGTTCACAGAAAAGGCGAGTGACTTGCTCATAGCCACAAAATAGAAATTATTCTTTTTTTAAAATTAATTAATTTTTTCAGCCACATGCACATGTATATTTTTAAGTTACAAAATTTCCTTCTGCCTTCCCTTCCCACCCCCACCCCCAAGTGGTGAACAGTCAGGTTAGCATTGTTCATACATATTTTTGATAAACATGTTTACAGATTGGTCATTTTTGGTATGAAGAATTAGGATTAAGGGAAAGAGATATATAAGAGATAATTTTTGTAAAGTGTTCATCAGATTGATTTCTTGTTTCATTTTGTTTTGATTTTCTTCCTCTGTATGGGAATGACATTGTCCATAGTTGTTCTAGCTCTCTGAAGGCTGAGAGGAGCTGCTTCCATCAAGGATGATCATCTCACAATGTTGTTGATGTGTACATTGTTCTCTTGGTTCTGCTCCCTTCACTCAGCATCAGATCCTGTAACTTATTCCATGCTTCTCTAGAGTCTGACCATTTATGGTTTCTTATAGAACAATGACATTCTCTAATATTCATGTACCATAACTTATTTAGCTATTCCTCAATTGATAGGCATTCTCTCAATTTTCAATTCTTTGCCACTACAAAAAGACCTGCTATGAATATTTTGAAATATGTTGTACTTTTCCAATTTTTTTTATGATTTCTTTTGATATAGAACTAGAATGGGAATTTCTGGGTCAAAAGAATGAACTTTTTATTGCTCTTGCCATTGTTCCATATTGCTCTCCAGGGTGGTTGGATTCATTCACAACTTTACCAGTAATGCATCAATGCCCCAATACTCCTACAACCTCTCCAGCATTAATCCTTTTCCCTTTTTCTCATCTTAGCCATTCTGATAGGTGTGACATAATACCTTATAGTTGTTTTAATTTTCATTTCTCTAATCAGTAATGATTTGGAGCATTTTTCATATGATTATATATATAGCTTTAATTTCTTCATTTGGAAACTATCTATTTATGTACTTTGACTATCAATTGGGGAATGACTTGTAACCTTATAAATTTGATGCAATTCTCTCTGTATTTTAGAAATAAGACCTTTATAAGAACTCCTGGTTGTGAAGGTTGTTTCCCAGCTTTCTGCTTTCCTTGTAATTTAGGCAGCATTGATTTTTATTAGTGCAAAACCTTTTTAATTTAATATAGTCAAAATCATTAATTTTACAGTTTATAATGTGCTCTAATTCTTGTTTGTCATAAATTTATCCCCTTTCCATGGATCTGATAGAGTATTTCTTGGTCTATTAACTAATCTATGGTGTCACCTTTTATGTCTAAATCCTATACCCATTTTTTTACCTTGTTTTGGGATCTATGATATACTATCTTCCCAATAATTTTTGTCAAATAGTGAGTTCTTCTACCAGAAGCTGATGTCTTTGGGTTTGTCAAACAGTTTCTTTTGAACCTATCCTAATCCACAGATCCATAACTCTTATTTGTTAACCAGGACCAGGCAGTTTTAATGACTTCTGCTTTATAGTATAGTTTTAGATCTGGTAGTGCTAGGCCACCTTCCTTTACCTTTTTGCCCATCACTTCCCTTGTTATTCTCTCCTTTTATTCTTGATAAAAATGAAGCACCCAAGGTCACAGATAGCAAAGAACAGGTGCAGGACTCCAACCCAGATCATTTGTTTCCAACTTCACCAACTACCTTCTGAGTTTTGTTACTGAGTTCCTCTCAGTGATCTATGACAAGGAAGGAATTGAATTAGATTGAGTGTGCAGTGAGCAAAGAAGTGATGGCATTCTTCAATTTTCCAAGTTTTTATTTCAGCTCAGATGTTTTACCAAACTCTAACTGATCCCTCCCGCTCCCCATCATCTCAACCAAATCTTTAAAAGGAAACAAGGAACCTGACCTTTATCCATCAATTCAGCTTTTCTTTTCTCACTTTGGTCTGGTAGAAATGGCTATTTTTTTTTATTGTTTTGTTGTATTTTTACAAATTGACAAGGCACTCTTTTTATGATGCTTTGGCCCTGTGCTCTCTAAATTAAAACTGGGCAAAACTCAGGACATCTACCAGGAAAAGGTAGATAGGACAAAGGGACTGTGGAGTTCATTTTTATCAATTGTGAGGTAAAGGATTAGATTCTTCTCAAAGCCTGGGTCCTGAACTCATGGATGGAAATAGAACGATTCTATCAAAAATACAGACTCTTAGTATCATGTAGACTGAGCCCAAGTCTGCTTTACCCATAATAGACAACATGGCATGACCCTGCTAAAATAGAAAATGGAGATTACTCATTTTTTTTTTGGCCAGTGTGATTGAGATGGTTTGTATTGGGAAAATTGCTTGGCAAATGCAGCCAGATAACCACAGATTAGGGATTCTTAATCTTTATTGGATAATGGATACTTTTGTCAGCTGTGAAATCTATGACCCCCTTCTCAGTATAATGTTTTAAATATATAATATTACAAAGGAAACTTATTTTATTGAAATAATTATCAGATTACATTTTTAGATGGTTCATGGACCCAAGGTTAAGGACCTCAGTGAGCATAATGGCTACTGGAATCACAGATTGAGAATGAAAAGGGACCATTTGGATCATTTTACAGGGAATAAAAGTAATTATTACTAAACATCAGAACAAGATTCAAAAATTCTACCTAAATATTTAATACATTTCCCTTTCATTAACGGTTGGTATTTTGTCTTTGTTGACAGACTCAGTAGATTATTGGTAATATTAAGTAAATACAACTCAAATGAGTACCAAAGAGATCATTTACTCCTCTGCACAATGAAACTAGCTTCATACATCTCATTAGCTGATAATAATAATAATAAAAATTTTATGTTTGTGTAACATTTTAAACTCTGTAAAACCTTAGAATCATGCATTTAGAACTAGTTGAGATTGTAGTGGTTGTCTAGTGAGTGAGTCCTGCTCATTTAAAAATGAGGAAACAAGCTGTGCAAATCAGTTGTCTAGCATAACCAGGTTTTCTGATTCCAAATCCATAGCTTTTTTCCTTCCAAAACTGCAAGATATATAATCACTTAACATCTATTTGTCTCAGGTTTGCAGTTGTTCAGTCATTTTGGTGTTATCTAACTCTTGTGATCTGATTTGGATTTTTCTTGACAAAGATGTTGGATGTAATTCCTTGAAATGTGTAACAAAGATAAAAGGTTTGAGATATGTCTTTCTAATTAGTGAAATCCAAGCTAGAGGTTTGCCTAAACAGGTAGTCCTAAGAGAACAAAATTGTGTCATACATCATGTTGTGGAGACAGGACTCTTGAGGAAGTGTGGTGGATTGCCCATGTTCCTTCTAGTCTTTCACAGTGACTGGCATTGCTGTAGAATCCACCCATCTCTTGAACCTAAGTGTCTCTATAAGGCTTTGTTTGTTTTGGAGCTAAGTTCAAGGCATATCAACCACCACAGAGTGACTACTAGCCCTGGGAGATTCCAAGCATTGAATAGAGGAGACCTGGCCAATATAAGCCCTTGTATACTCTGCAGATTCCTGAGCTTGATTCTCCTTGGTTGGAGATATTGAGATGAGACAGGTTGTGTTTGGTATCATGTGGATATGGCTCAGATGAGACTCACTGGAATACAGAGAGATGTTCTGCTTATGCTACCATCATATGAGGAGCTGGAAGACTTTTTACATGGACTTTAAAGCCAAGGAGGACATTAGTACAACCTCTTAACATTTTTACAGTTGAAAAAAACTGAGGACTAAAAAGGGAAAAATGACATGGTCACTGTTAGGTATTTAGTCTCTCAATAAGACTGTATATGACTGTAGGGCCCTGTACTAAATAACAGATGGAGAAAAAAATGGAGTTGAAAGAAGAGGAAAAATAATTAAACTATCTAGAACCCCCCCCCCCCCCTGAGTAGTGAGAACACAGATCCAGTGGACTGGATCTGGAGACAGGAAGATCTGAGTTCAAATGTGGTCTCAGACTCCTTCTAATCTCTTATCTCCTGCCTCAGTTTCTTCAACCATGAGATGGAAATAATAATAACACCCATCTCCCAGGGTTTGTTATGAGGAATAAATGAGATAATGATTGTAAAATTCTTAACACAGTCTAGCATGAAACAAGTATTTAATATACATTTGTTCCCTTCCTTACCTCATATTAATTTGTATATATTTTATATTGATTTTTCTACTTACATTGTGTCTGATTGCACATATTAAGCTTCTTGAGAACAGGAATTATATTGGTTTTTGGTTTAGGGTCTTTTTTTGTACCCTCAGTGTTTGGCATATCTTTGATATATTAAGTAAATGAATGAATGAATAAGTGTATGGTTGATGAATAGAGCCAGGATACAAATTCAGCTCCTCTCACTTAAAAACTACGGCTGTTTCTTAAGATAGATAAATGACATAAACAAAAAAAAACTTTAAAGTTTTTATGAAATTAAGAAACATGAACATTTCATTATATGAAAAAAAACACAATATTCTATATGAAATCATGAAATTTCATAACATACATTTGCAAAATGTAGATTGAATTTTACCCAGGAATGACAACTTTTCCTTGTTTGATTTCTCTTATTAGCATTTTTGATTATTTTATTCCAGGTTTAATTCTCTTTCCAGTGTAGCCCACTGCCCCTTGTTTACATGACAAGGCAAGTGAAGTCATTGCTTCCTAAGTCAAATAAATACTCCTCTCTTTCATTCATCCAGGAAAAAAACTGAATTTCACATTGCAATCAATGTTAGCTAATTCAAACTTGAAACCCAAGGGCTCAGTGTTAGGCAATACTGCCAGGGGAATGGAAGAATTTTAAGTAAGTAGGTTTTAGAATTGCCCTTTCCAAAATAGGATTTCACCTTGAATTTCATGTTAGTTTATGTGAGTTTGGAAATGCTTCTTTTTTCTGTTCATTCCCTGTCCAGCTTCTTCATCTGCTTCTGACTGATCCTTGGCTTTGAAAATCTCTTGACTTCCAAGGTGTATGCTTTGTTTCTGTTTCTCAAACCCACACACCAAAGTCTAGACCCAATCCCTATTTTCTGCTTGATTGCCTGCCTCATACAAGTATTTCCTATGTAAAGTATTAAAAGCTGAGGCCAGTCAAGGGCTCTCTAGTATTCTCTGGCAGATTTACTTCACTGCCTTGTTTTCTTAGATGCCTTTAATGGGAGATCGGACCAATGCTCCTGACAATATTGTCAGCAATGCTGTCCTCATTGCACCCCACCAAACTAATCAGAAACTCTCAGGCAAAGAAAATTGGATACCAAACATTAATGGGCTGGCCCAGGAATAAGCTGCTGTCCTCAAGTGAATGGGTGAAATGGGTGTTTTAGGTAGCAGAGTTCTACAGTTTGTTTAAGAGGCATGTACACATTGGATATCTATTTGATGTCTCTGGCAACTGAAGAATTTTAATTTCGTGGTTTGAAAAAAGTGCTTAGTTTTTCAAATCCACTTCCTTTTTGTCCTCCCTCCCAGTCTTAATTCCTGTTTCATTATAACTCACCCTTAAATGAAACAACTCTTTAAAAGTAAATTTGGAATGACTACATTTCTGTTGCTTGAGTAGTATAATAAATAACAGATATAAGAGGAGTGGACCTGGGTTTTAGGTGTATGTCAAATAATTATAAGCTGTGTTTTATTCTCTTGTGGTTTTTGAGCAAAGACTGAATGACCCTGTGCTGGGTTTTGTACCAGAAATTCTTCGAGGGTATATATTGGATGAGACAGCCACTGAGCTCCTTCTCAATCCTGAAAATGCTATGGTTTCATGATTCTGAAATAAGGAGTGCCCCAAGTGGGCACTATCGAGTGACTTTTTGATGCTCATATCAGCTCAGGAGTTGGAAAAGAGAAAAGCATGAGATATGGGTGACTCCAGGTTGAAGGCTGTCAGAGTGTGAATGACAGAAGGAGAGTGAACAAGAAATTCAAAGGAAAATGTATTATATACACTTGAACAGCTTAACTACAGGGAAAGGTTTCAAAAAGAGGAAAGTATAGGCATAGAGAAATGGCTGGGAAAATCAGGAGAAAGGGAAGATCTGTAAGTTATACCGATGATGAAGAATAAGACTAGGATAATGAGATTGATAGATGTGAACCACAAGGATCTTGCCTTAGTGATATATAGCACTAAAAGGAGAGATGCTCTAAGAGATAGAAGTCTAAAAGAGAAAATACAAGTCCTAAAGGATGAATGAATGAAGAAATTTATTAAATACTTTATTTCAAGGCTAGAACAGAGGGTGGCCACAGGGGAGAGGTTTTCATGAGTACAAGGTGGAGAAAGAGAAAAGAAGTTAAATGATATAGAATTGCTAATAAACTAGGAGAGGGTGAGGGTTTGAGGAGAGGTTCTGGGGAAAGAAGCTACTTCTAGGCCGACAGCCACTCGGAATCATAGACATTAGTGGAGCAGGAGCTAGAATCCTGTTTGGACCAGTTAGTCAGGTGGACTCAGTTGGTCCAAACAGGAATGTGATGATCAGTGTTGAGGGTAGAAAATGTTGAGAGGGGAAGGCAATTAATCTTTGGTAGAATGAATCTGGGGCAGTTATTTCAGTGGTTTGCTCTTTTTTCCTATAAACTTTGAAAACCTTGATGATAGTGGGTGATAGAAGACTCTGTGCTAGCAGGGATCTCTGCTCTATTTGTGGTCCTGGACCTCTTTGGCAGCCTGACAAAGCCCTCTCCTGCTTTCTGCTCTCCTTCCTTGTTCTATTCATCGGTTTCTTTTCTTCCTCTTCCTACACCTTCCTCTAGTCCTTTATCATCTTCTCTGTCATCTTCATTATAATTATCAATCCTGATTTTTCTTTTTATGAAAGAAAACATTTTCAAGATTTAAACTAACCAGAATGCTAGACCCAATGGAATGAGTGGATAGACCTCTGATCTCAGAGTGAGGTTTCCCACCTCTGATAAATCCTGACTATGTGACCCTGGACATGTGAGTTTAGCTCTCAGTGCCCCCAGAAAACTCTCAAAGACTATAACCAGGTACAAGTCTGCCTTGCTGGAGGGAGTTTCCTCAGCATAAGATCTCTATATTAATGAAAACACATGTGTAGTTCAAGGGATGAAAAATAAGCAGAGAAATAATTGGAAAGTCATTGAGGGTCTGAGTGGTTATTCCTTATTCATATAATCCAGGGAAATTGTATTCTTAACAAATGATTCCAGAGAACAGGAGCCTTACTCAGAATTGGAAGGGATGTAATAAGTGGGAAATTGGGGAGGATTATATGCTTCCAAAAAAAAAAAAAAGAAAAAATGATTTGAAAAATTCTTTGAATTTACTTTTGAGATATTAGCTAATTTGGGATTGGAATTGGAAAGAAGGAAAGAAAGAAATAAAAGAAAGGCAGGAAAGATCATTTGTTAAGTTTCTGTTGCCATGTGCTCTACAAATATTATCTCATTTGAGCTTCATAATAACCCTGAGAGGGATATGCTGTTATTATGCTCTTTCTATAGTTGCGGACATTGTGGCATACAGAGATTAAATGATTAGCCAAGGGTCTCACACAACTAATCAAGTGTTGGAAGCAGAATTTGAAGGCAGGACTTCCTTTCTCAAAGCCTGATACCCTATCTACTGTACCACTTGGATGGAAGGAGGAGGGATGAATTAAAGGTATCATCATCATCATTCCCATTTTATAGATGAGGAAGCTGAGGTCCAGGAGGTTAAGTTTCTTGATCGGTATGAACAAACAAAGCAGGATCAGGGAGAGTTGGGTTCATATTGGCCTAAAATACTTTCTAACTGTGTTACTTTAGGAAAGACACATAACCTCTCTGTGCCTCAATTTCCTCATCTCCTTGGCTTGGACTCCATGACTGTGTAAGTCTCTTCTAGTCCTACATCTGGGATTCTACAAGGCTATTTGTAACCAATATACTGATGGAAAATCGAGGCTCGATCACAAGGCAACCCCAGAGCTAGCTAGCCCAGGTCGCTTGAACTCCCACCCATTCAACTTTAGTCACCCAGACATCTTGCTCAGGTGTCCCTCTTCTAGAGTAAATATTAAAATGTAAAGAAGCTCGATATACTTCAGCATCTGTGCTCATTGCTCTGGTGGATTATTTTTTGTAAACTAATTTAAAAAGATAGATTATGGGTTAATTGTATTAATGAACTAACTCAACACGGGCACTGACCAAGGCCCAGTAGGGTCTCAAGCTCTCATTAAGGAGGAAAATTTATCTTTTTATCAGCCATTGCACAAAACCCAGCTTTGGGTGGCTCCCCTGGAACAAATGTTAATTCTAAAGGTTGACCCTCTTGGGGCCATCATCATAAATCATTCACCTCTATCACGTCTCTCTCACCTCCCAGGTCAGCAAATTCTCACCAAAGCAATCAGAGAGCATTTGTGCTAACTGTTCTCTTGAAAGGTCCCCACTGCTGTAAATCTCTTGCCCTCAGTTGGATCCTGAGCAAATTGGAGTCCACAGTTGGACTCTACTGCAGCTGCCCATCTTAAAGAATGGCCCTGGCTAAACGGTTGTGAAGTAATGCCTCTCTTAATTAGAGGCCAATTCATGTTGATCCAAGAAATGGAAGGTTAGCAGGCCTTGGAAAGGGTCTATTAGGACTAGGGAAGCTTAGTCGATATAAATTCCAACCCCTAATCACCAAATTGACATAGAAAAGAGAACACTGTTAGTTTCTCATATCATCTCATTTCTGGGTATGGTAGATTGAATCACTTTGTCTCATTAAAAGAACAAAGTGCATTTTGAGAAACAACAGGAAAGCAATAAGATGTGGATTTTCATTGTTGTTTTGAGAGATGAATCAAAGGTATCCTGGCTGCTTATTTATTTCTGTCATCGTTATCATCATCATCATCATCATCTTTATCATTTTTGCCATAGTAATGCCCATCTACTGGGTTTCAATGGCTTCAAGACTCTGAGGTACTTTGTATGAGAACAGAAGAGGTGGGAAAGTTGGTGCTATCTACATAGTTCTATGGTCATGTTATCATTCTGAAATTGCACTGGAATGTAATTTATGAGTCACCTGTAACACTGAAGATCATTGGTCTAATTGAAGTCTTTTATCTTGTCATGAATTATCAAATCCCTATCTCCTCAGGGACTAATTCATATCCTTTAGACTGATTATTGGAAGAGAAGTTCATTTCGAGTGTTAGCATTCCCTGGAGAAGGAATTGTAGAACTACATGTCCCCAGAAATTTGTATTCATTTGCAGAAAATGAAGAATTCTTTGATCATATGTATAGTCTTGCCTTGTGGTGAGCATCTCCCACCGCAAACAAAGAAATAGTTTCTGGAAAAAAAATCTGGCAACAACATAAGTATCTGCTCACTTGAGTACAGCAGAAGATGCAAATGTAAGCCACGGAAGAAATATGTCTCCCTCTAAATTTTGCTAATTTTGAGCAAGTCAGGAAAACAGGGAAACATATGTACCAAGAGGAAAGTAGGATGTGCAAAGAAACTTGACAGGGAAACATGATGAAAATTGGATCAAGCAAAGTTCTATTTATGTTGAATGTTTTATTTTGTGGAAGTCATATATGAAAATAGCCATATTTGAAATGGTGAAAATCCTATATTCAGCTCATCCAGCTGAAACCATCATTTACATTTGAAAGGTTTTTACAGTAACAGCCAAAGCATAAAGCTAGTGATACAAACCAAGCTATAAAACAGAGAAAAAATCCACTCATATTCAGAACTTTTTGTAGCTCAATGCTGGTTCTATGTGTGTGTGTGTGTGTGTGTGTGTGTATAAAATTTTATTTTATTTATTTTTATTATATATGACAAATTTTATAGAAACATAACTCATATTTATACATATAAATATGTTCACACTTATATATGCTGTCATATTTTATTTCTACATAAAATATCCTTAATATATTTGCATTTGTCACATGTAATTATATTTTTATATATCAATAAATCAGTAAACATTTGTAAGGCACCTACTAAGTTTTAAGCACTGGAATTCAAAAAGAGGTAAAAGGTAGCATCTACCCTCAAGGAACTTGTTTACCTAATAATAGAAATAACATGTACAGAAATATATACAGGTAATCTGTATGGATAAATAGGAAATAATTAACAGAGGGAAGGCACTGGAATTAAGAAGGATTAGAGAGGTCTTCTTGCAGAAGATAGGATTTTAGTTGGGATATAAAGTTATATACTTATTTATATTTATTTAACAATAATTAACAGAGGGAAGGCACTGGAATTAAGAAGGATTAGGGAGGTCTTCTTGCAGAAGATAGGATTTTAGTTGGGATATAAAGTTATATACTTATTTATATTTATTTAACAATGTTGTCATCTAAGTGGTACAAATGAGCATGGAAGGATTGGTCAAACTTAAGGAATGAGAGCATCTAAATCTTTAAAAGGACACCCAGAACTCTTGTTAAAGATCGTTAAAGAAAATTGATTTAGGGGCATCTAGGTGGCGTAGTAAATAGAGCACCGGCCCTGGAGTCAGGAGGTCCTAAGTTCAAATTTGGCCTCAGACATTTACTAATTACCTACGTGTGACCTTGGGCAAGTCACTTAACCCCATTGACTTATAATACCCCCCCCAAGAAAAGAAACTTGATTCACCCTGAAACAAGAGCTAAAGAGTATCAGCGATTTGCATTACTGATGACTGATCACTTGAAAGAGTATTGATCTAGTTAGCATCATTCAGAATCTTTGATCTTGGCTGGTCTCTTTTGTCCTGGTTATATAATCTGAATGGTAAAAGAACTAGTGGTCAGAGGCACCAGAACAATCAAGAAATTCATCCAGACCTCTGATTTAGTATCTGGAGCTTCCAGTGTGGAAACTGCATTCCCCTTATGCAGACCAGCAATGAACAGAATATCTTAGAAAACTGTTATGTAGGCCAGATATTAGTATGTTAAGTCACTTGCCTTCGATCACACATTTGAGCAGCTAGGTGGCACAGTGGATAGTGTGCTGGGACTGGAGTCAAGAATATTCATTTTTCTGAATTCAAATCTGGCCTCAGACATTTACTAGCTGTGAGACCCTGAGCAAGTCACTTAACTCTGCCTCAGTTTCCTCATTTCCACAAAACAAACTGGAGGAGAAAATGGTGAACCACTCCAGGATCTTTGCCAAAAAAGACCAAAAACAGCAACAACAAAAATCCAACCCCAAATGAGGTCATAAATCATCAGACACAATTCAGAACAACTCAACAACAACAAATCTTTGTCAAGAAAACTCCAAATTAGATCACAAATATTCAGGCAACCAAAACCCAACAACAAAAAAAAATCAATAGCGTTTACCTTTAAAACAAGGATGACTTGGAATTTTGTTTATATTAGCTCTGGCTGCCACTTGTGTCTGGGAGGCCCTTCTACTTCACTTCTTACCACCCTTAGCTTTTTTCAAGACTTGAGTTACTTTCTGCAGTAGACCTTCCTGATAGCTTCAGTTATTTGAGATGATCCCACTTGAATCTACCTACGTATTTATACAATATCTCCCCTATTAATATGTAAGCTCTCTCTTGAAACCTATATTATGTGTCTGTATTTTCCATAGTTTTTGTATCCCTCCCTTCTCCTCTTCCCTCTTCAGCACACTGCGCATAATAATTAACAAATATTTATTGGTGATTGGATGATTGATTGACACAATCTTTCTACAGAATAAACTGTGCAGGAGACAAGTGCATGAAACTAAATATGAAGTTCCAGTTGGGGATTCTTGCTATTTCCATTTGCTTGAAGCTTGAGCTGTTAAGAACAGGATGAAAGGTGCTAATTTAGACTTGATGTCAGTAAAACCTCCTGAAGAATTAAGCTTAGTCAGTGGGTTCCTGCTCACTGGAGGTGGTCAATCAAGCCTTTGTGACAAAAGGAAGAGCACTGTCTGGAGTCAGAGTACCTGGGTTCAAATCTTATCTCATATTTAACTACTTAGGTAAATTTTAGCATATTACTTATATTATAATTATGTGATGAAGTTAGACTAGTCCTAAGGTTGCTTCTCAGCTCTCAATCTAGCATCTTATGTGTAACCTGAATCAAATCACTAAACTTTCTTAGGCCTCATTTTCTTCATATGTAAAATAAGGTCTTTAGATTACATGTCCTAGATAACCCATTCTACTTCTAGGTCTGTGATCACCATGTAGAGATCTTTGTACAAGTGTGTCTGATGATGACTGATCAAACCAATGTGAGCTCATTGCTACCACGGACAGACACAGAGAGTCTAGGAAGATGTCTCTAAATTTACATATCTTACTATTCTTTGAACTAGTGCAATTCTGCATTGCTCATTGAGCATAGCACATTTTTTTGATGCAAACATATCATTCTGGGCATTCCTGTGCCTGTCTCATGGGCTGTGTGGTTGGTATGGGTCAGGTTAACTGGCCACAGAAATCCCTTAAATTCTATGATTCTGTTATTGAGTCCAAAAGTATTAAAGCTGAAAAAATTGTCTTTTTTCCTTTATCTGGGCTATGTCCCCTTGGAGCCCACCTGAGTTCCTAAAAGTAGCTCGATCTATTCTTAGGAGACATTCTTTGGGAGCACTGGAATACCAGCATGCCCTTTGTAGCTGACCTTTCCAAGTTTTCCCATCTGCGGTATTTAAACTAAATCTTAGAAGTGATAAAAGGACCTTAGGAATGTACCAGGCAAGTGAGATAATTAGCGGACACAGTCTTTCTCTTTAATCTGTCTTTGTCTCTGGAGGGATATGAATGCTTCTACTGTCCCTTTAACTGGACCAGTTGGTAATCCTGTTAACATCTCCTCTTTGGGCTTATCATATTTCACTTTTTTTCCTTTGTAAAATATTCCTAAAGGGAGGCTTAAGCAATAATGCACAGATTATGGAAATGATGCTCATTAAGCACGAGGAGAGACTTCCAGAAAGCCACAGAACTGCTTCGAAATATGTAACCCCCATTAGACGCTCCATTCAAATGTTTATTCATAGAGTAGTAAATGTTTATTATTATACATTTTATTGAAACATAAATTAAAGAACTGTAATTATGGGTATGGCAAACACTAAAGCAATGTGCATTTATCAAGAAATAAGTAAGACAAGGAAAAATGCCACCTCTGTTTCATTTGCATTGCAATACTTAATCCTGCTCAGAGCAGAAGGACTTGGGCAAGAATCATCTCCATGGATTAATATGTTGACACATCAGAGAGAAAAATGTTCCATTAATGGAAGGCTGTTTCCTAGAATAAAAATTTGTCTGGGTCAGGAACTGTACAAAGGAATGGTACACTTCCTCTTTTCTTGAAAGGTGGCTCTAGTGACTAATTTTGAACCAACAGGCATTCATGTTCTATCTAAGTAGGTGCAAAGTTTAGTACTTTTCCCATCTCTATTGAGTTATAGGATAATTTAATGATTGTGGCACTAGAGACCACTATGGGGCTGGGATGGGAATTTAAAATAATTGAAGGAGCTTATTTGTTCCAAAATACTGGATTTCCAAATAATGTTTTCTGAAATAATTGAAAGGCATCCTTCAAGGGGAAAGAGATGGATAAATTGTGAGAATCTTGGTACCTGTGCATACCCCAAGCCTTTGTTCTAGGGCAATAGTGTTCTACTGATACTTCCATGGATTCATGGCCTCACTGATATGAGCACTCACAGCGTAAGAGTGTGGATTTGAATTATGAGCAACTGAATTTGAATCGTGTTTCTGCTACTTACCCCCTGTGGGGCTTTGGGCAAGTCACATAATCTCCCTAAACCTCAGTTTTGCAATGAATAAAATGAGGCATCTAGACTACATTCTGTCTAGCTTTAAATCTGTGATCTTATGATCCCACACATATGACCATTAGCAAGTCACTTCATATCTCTATCTCAATTTCCTCATTTGTAAAACAGAGTCAATTAGATCTCTGAAGTCCCCTCTAGCTCTAATTCTAAGATTCTACCATTAGGACAAATCACATTTTTAAAATTTATGCCAAAATCTTTATTGCTAAAAGTATTTTTTTTAGGATTTTTTTTGCAAGGCAAATGGGGTTAAGTGGCTTGCCCAGGGCCACACATCTAGGTAATTATTAAGTGTCTGAGGCCGGATTTGCACTCAGGTCCTCCTGACTCCAGGGCCGGTGCTCTATCCACTGTGCCACCTAGCCTCCCTGCTAAAAGTATTTTTAATAACTTTATTTTTTCCTAATTACATGTAAAGACAATTTTTGACATTTATTTAAAAGAAATTTGATTTCCAAATTTTCTCCCTCCTCCCTCCCCAGGTCATTAAACAATTTGATACAGTTTATATACATGCAATCATATAAAATATATTTCCATATTAGTCATGTAAATCACTTCATTTCTAAGCTTTCTCATTCTATGCAATTATTATCCTTATTATTTATGAGGATCTCTCCAGAATGCTAGAAGTCTTTCTAGATTTCTTTTGTAATGGGTGACTGTCCAGCTTTTATCACTGATCTATACTCTAGAAGCTGTCCAGCCCCAATGTCTTTTTGAGACCACATGTTCCATGACTCAGACCTTTCCCACCTCTTCTTGTATGACACTCATTAGAAAGAGACCATAGTTTGCATGTTTTTTTCTTGTAAGAGTCTCTTTTGTCAGCTTGACCACATGCTTGGGAGATGGTGTTACCTCAACATGTGTTGTCACACAGCCCCCAAGGAAAGAAATAGAAAGAACATTGACCTTGGAGTCACAGGACCTGACTGGAGATTCTGGTTCTATTATTAAGTACCTATTAGACCAAGCATTTAACCTTTGTGAGCTTCAGGTACCACGTATGTAAAGAAAGGAAGGAACTCAAAGACCCCTCAGAGCACTAGAGCTCTGTGTATCTATAATTTTAAGAGATGGGTTTTAATGTCAGAGAACATATTGAGATCATTGAATGCTCTGCAGAAATGTAATCTTCCTCTTAGTCCTGGAATCAACTCTTTGTACCTCTTCAATTATCTGCCCTCCGTATATACTGATTGGTAGAACACAATGACCCAGCCATTCAGCTATGTAGAATGGTCTGTACAAAAAACCAATCCTTTTTTGTTTGTTCTGGGTTCCATATTTTAGGAAAGAAAGAAAAAAAAAGAAGGAAAGAGGGAGAAAAGATCATAAGGAAAAAAAGGAAGAAAGGTAAAAAAGGAGGAAAGGAAAGAAGAAGAGAGGAAAGATTGGTGAAAAGAATAAGAAAATAAAAGGAAGGGAGGGAGTGAGGAAGGGAGGAATAAAGTCTTTCCTAAGTGCTTACTTGCAGCTAATTTTACTGAACTTTTTTTTTCCCTCCCATTTCTTTTTAGTTTTGTGTTAAGGAATTCCTCTGGGCAAGGGAAGGGAAGGATCTGTCAGGGAATAAGGGTGATATATAGACAGGAGATATCAATATTTTTGAAATGAGATTATTCAGCTAGGAGTCTTTGGACTAGGAAGTTGCCTATTGGTTTCCATAAGGCAAAAAACCACACAGCACAGTGAGCTGCCTCCATAAAGGGTAAATGCCTTTTACAACTGGATATAATCTCTTGGATCCTATAAATGATTCTGTTGGTTGCTCAACCTGGAAATAAAAGTCACTTCTGTGTTTATACAACATGGAAGCCCTGTTGTAATTTCAGAATTAAGAGCTTACCACAGGGAAAAAACCCAAGACATTAAAAAAAAGTGGAGACACTTGTGTGGTAGAAGTGGGGGGATATATGTTCCCCAAGCCCAGATGTTTGTCTCCACATGATATTTGTTCTCCTGCTCTGCTTCCCTTTAACTCATTTAGCAAAGAAAAAACGAAGGAGCCACTTGAGGTATAATTGACTCTCCCTGTTCCTGCTTAGGTCTATTACACAAACAGTAGGGAAATTTCTCATATTGGTTCTATTCATTCCAATGGAATATGTGTGTGTGTGTGTGTGTGTGTGTGTGTGTGTGTGTATATATATATGTATATGAAAAGCCAAGTTCTCCAATCAAGCACCTGCCTTCTTAATTGATTGTGATTACTTCATCCCCCAACTTCCCCAAAGTGATTTGTTTTTAAACCAAGTGAATATGTTTTCTTATGCTACATTACGGTCTTATAGAAATATCATTGGCAGAGTAAAGGTGAACAAACCATGAAAATGTCCCCATTCCCCACTGAGTATAATAAGTGGTCCGTATGCCAATCAGCACTTCATTAAAAAAAAATATTTGTTCAACTCTGCAGTTTTCTTGTACAATGAATACATCATTTATTCATTGTACAAGAAAACTGCAACAAACAAAAGACTGGGTTGGCACTAGGTATTACTCTTCAGACTGGCCTACATCTACTGATGTTTCTCTTTTGGGGATGCCTGGGTTAGTGACTAGAGATACAGAGTTAGGATGGCCAGGGGTCAAATCCTGCCTCAGCTCTCAGGCAAGAGCCCTGAGAAAGTCACTGAACTTCTTTTTGCACACCTATAAAGTAACCAGGTGGGGGAAAAATATTCCCTTAAGATCCCTGGAGGTTTTAAATCTGTGATTTTCTGATTACCTGGTGATTTATCTTCTTTTCCATCAAATCTCTAATTTGATTGATCTGCTGTAGAACTCTTTAGAAGTGACTATAAAGTTGCTTTTTTTTTCCTTAAGAAAAAAGTCTCACCCTGTTTATTTGCACAGTACTCTGAACATTTGGGTACTTGGCTGGTGCTTTGAAATGTGAGTGCCCTCAGTGGAACTCAGAAGACCTGAGTTCAAATCTAGTCTCAAGCACCCTGTTATGTGATCCAGACAAGTCACTGAAGTCTCTGTTTACTTTAATTTTCTTACCTGTAAAATGGGCACAGTAATAGGACCTACCTTCAAGACTGTTGTGAAGAACAAATGAGATAATAGGGATAAAGCACTCTGCAAACTTTAAATTACTATATAAATTATTGCTATTATTGTTATTATGATTAACTGTAGCAACAGCTAACCACTTAGAAAGGGAGGAAAAGGACTCACATGGCCACCTACCCTTTTTAGCTTGTATGCCTATCAAGAGAGTGCTACAGGAAAGGGAACAAAGGCTTTTCCCCACCATATAAGGATGAAAGGCCGAAGAAAATGGCAAATTACCAGGTCCTCTGAGTGGGATACAACTTTCTAGACATTTAGCTTCAATCTTCCCCCTTTTTTATGACTTGAAAAGGTCTTAATTTTCACAATTTAAAATGTAAAAGTGCCCAAAGGCTGGATGCTTCTTTGTATCCTCAGCAGAGTTGGGACTCAAACATCTGTCTTCAGAACCACAATGCCCAGATGTTATACTGAGCTAATACATCATGAAAGCTCCATGGCATTCATGATCCATCAATGTAACTCAGGAGTAGAGTCTTGGTTCTCAAAGCACAACTATTAACCCCCGGCTTGGTATTTCTCCAAATCTATAAGTTATTCATTTCAGTATCATTACAGAAACAGCTCTGAAGCAAACACTTGGTAAAAGGACTTGTCTTTGATCTTGGAATAAAATATTTACCCTTAGGGAGCTTACATTCTATGGAATGAATGCTAGATGGCACAGTAAAAAAAAAAAGTATTTGCTTTGGACTCAGAAAGATCTCAGTTTAATACCTACCTGTGTGGCCTTGGGCAAGTCACAACTTTTCTCAGTTTGTTTTCTTTCCCTATAAAATGGGAATAATACTAAAACTTACTCAAATCACATGGTTGTTGTGAAGATCAAATGAGAATGTGAAGAGCAAATGCTTTGCCAACCTGAAAATACTATATAAATATTAGCATTATTACAGAGATAATGCACATGAACATGTGAATAAATAAATGAATGAATGATGCCTTTAGGTTTTTACTAATCAAATGAGATGCTTGTAAAAAGCATTTTGTTGAATGTTCGGCATATTGTAGACTATATAGAAATGTTTATTTCCCTCCCCCTTTCCCTTCCCAATGTTGCATGAATGAGCACAAATAGAAAAGCAAGAGATCTGTTGCTGTCAAGACAAAAGTACCTATTCTAACAGAGCAAATAATACACAGGGAAAGTTTAAACCAGAGGCAGATGGAAAGGTCCTTTTGTCTTGTAGTGGTTGGTCCCTTATTTTGGAAGAGGGCAAGTGTATTTGGATTTATTTGAAGGTATTTCAAAAAGGCCCTAGAACTAATAAATGGTGGTGATGGTGATTTAAAAAAAAAGAGTTTGTAAAGCTTATCACTCTTGAACTGGACTTTGAAGGAAGCTAGGAATTTTAAGAGACAGCAATGAGGAAGAGTCTAGTCTCAACATGGAACCACCAGAGAAAAAAATCCAAATTGGGTGCTGGTGATTGTGTTGGCTAAGGCACAGTTAGCAGACTAATTTAAATGAAGTAGATATTAGCTATTGAGTTTGTCTCTTAGTTTTCCATCAAGAGTAGGTCAACCTATACCCATATGGAAAGCTCCCCTTTTCATTAAAGGTAGCCTCATGCCATCCATCTCTACACTGTTGATATTCTGAGTAGAAATCAATGACAAACAGGGTCAGAGCACACTACAGTTGTCTGTGTCTTTTCACAGATTACTAATTTTATTCTTGCATTAGCTATACTGAGGCATTCTCCTGAGAGTAGCAATGCTTCTGGTTTCTCTTATGTGGAAAAAGAGCAGCTGGTAGGGATTTCATGCCGGCCTAAGTTTGAGAACAGAATGCTATTGACCACCCCGCAATGAGTAAGAGTTCCAGGTGGACCAGAAAGTACAAGATTAGGGATTTGGGATGCTGCAAAATAGTGTGTACTCAGCATCATTTGCTGTAGTCCTGGACTGTAAGTCTTAGATTGGAGCTGGATAACTGAACATTTTTTTTAATTTATTTCTTGATTATTTATGATATGAATTTATTTTCCCAAGCTCTGAACTAGAGTTATCCTGGGTATAGCATAGTGGAGAAATGGTACAGAGTTGGTTGATTGCTGTCCTTTGGGGTTGAAGAGGCCCAACATGACATCACTACATTGGGGTTAAAGTACAATGTGTCAAACTGACTGTGGCTGATCAAACCAATATGATCTCAAGATGCTCTACCAAAAATTGGGCACAAATGGGCCATATGAACATTTGGAGTAAAAATGATTCTAAATTTGTACAACTTACCTTTCTTTTGAACTACTCAATTCTGCTTTGCTCATAGAGCACGATACCTTTTAGAGGGAGGCAGGGAACTTGGAGTCTAGTTCACTCTCTATAAAAGACTCATAATATCAGTAGAAGCACAGGTATAGATTGAAGGGATTTTACTTGATTACTTCCAAGATCTTCTCTAGCCCCACCATTTAATTAAATAGCAAAATTAAATTAAATAATTAAATAAAATTAATTCAATTCAGCGAATGTTCATGAAGCTTTTGTTCTCTGTAGAATAATGAGCTAGGTGCTGAGGGAAATACAAGGTTTCCTGCTTACAAGAAGCTTATGCTCGTTCATCATCATTATTATTAGCACTTATTATCATTCTTATTTATTCTTATCACTTAGTATTATTATTTTGGAGGGCAACTGAGTGACCCATGGAGCTACTGTTGGAGTCAGGAGGACCTGGGTTAATATGCAGCCTCGGACACTTGCCACTTACTAGCTATGTGACCTTGGGCAAGTCATTTAACCCTGATTTCCTTACTTCCAGGGCCATTTCCAGTCATCCTGATCCATATTTAGTCACTGGACCTAGATGGTTGTGGAAGAGAAAGTGAGACTGGTGACTTAGCACAGCTTCCCTCACTCAAATCCAATTCCCTTTCTTGTCATGGCTTCACCTCCCCTGATGTCATGGTCTTCTTCAAGAATGAAGGACAAACATCGTCATTATTATATCATTCAAGCCTCACCACAGTCCTGCAAGGAAAGTGCTATTATTCCCATTTTGCTGTTGAGAAAAGTATAGGGGACAGAGGTTAAGTGGTGTGCTGGAAGGTATGTAACTAGGTGAATGTCTGAGAAAGGATTTGAACCCAAGTACAACACCCTACCTACTGTACCACCTAATTGACTCTGAATCACATCACACAGTTATTGTGCCTCAATTTCTTCACCTATAAAATAGGAATCAGATTTAGAGCTGGAATGGTTCTTAGAGATCACCTAGTCTAACCCTTCTCATTTTACAGATAAGGAAACTAAGGGATTAAATGACTTGCCGAAAGGTGCACAGCTAGTAGGTATCAGAGAGAGAATTTGAATCGGGGTTTTTTGATATACAATTCATGATCAATCCACTACATTATACTTTTAGAAGGTAGGTATGAAAAGAATCATAAATTCTATCTTGAACTGTTCAAAAGAGGACCGAGAGACATAATAATAATAATATTAATAACTGGTAAGAATGAAGGGAAGTGCTTCTGAAAGTGTAAAGTGCCATAGAGTTATCCAGGGTTAATAGTGCTACTTAGGCTCTTTTTATTATGCTTTTGCCTGGGAGCTTTCAGGAGGGATAGATCTCTGGTGGCTGTGCCTTTTCCAAACCTCAAATAACAGTAACAGCAGCAACAATGGCAATGATAATGATAAGAATAATAATATACTTGAAAGGGTGGCAAAGCACTCTGCCTGTATTATAAGTGGATGAAAAGTGTCCTATGAAAATAGGGGCTATTATTATCTCTATCAAGATGACAGATGAGAAAATTGAAACTACTCTGAGACAGGATTTGAACTCCGAACTTCCCCACACCAGGTCCAACATTTTATCCAGGCTTGAATTCACTTCTACTTATCCCCTTCCCTGCATACTTTCCTGTTGGGGTATTCTCAGAGTGATTGCTGACTTTGTTTCCTTCACTGGATTTCTCCCCCAAACTCCTATGAGCTTTGTAACTTAGCTCCTAATAAACAGCAGCAGTAGAATCTGGATTTGCTGATCCAAAAAAAAAAAGTCCCTCTTAGGGACTCTCCTCAAATGGAGCTATTATCTGCTCTGTTCACCTTGGCACTGTTTCCCTCATGACTCCAATTTTAATAGCATATCATTTTTTCCTTGTTGTGCAGTGAAGCCACATAGAAACTTAATCTTGAATTCTGCGGGCTGCCTTGGTGAGAATTCTGAGCCTAGGAGGAGTAATCAGAAAGGGGTGGCGGGAGAGATGGGGAAGGGTCGTCTGAGTCTTTGTCCCCAACTCCATATTCGGCCTTTTCATTATCACATTTCTCCCCAGGATTCATAATACATGCTAGAACATGGCTCAAGGGCATGAATAAGGTTTAACTTCCACCAAGGTACAATAGAATATGTACTGGAAGTGAAACTTTCAAATGGCATTTTAGACTTGAAAAATATATTCGATTAGCTATGCTGGCTGCCTTGATTCATGTTCTCAGTATAATAGCATTACCAAGTCTATGACCTGAGTGTGTTTTGGCAGGCTGAAGAAAACAGACAGAGTCCAAGGAATCCTCCTCTGTCATTCCTTAGGACTTTGTCCACATTTCCTACCTCCCACATTCGCTAATTCCCTTTTTATGTAAATTAAGATTCACCAGTTCTCATTTCCTGTCAGTCTCAAACTCACGGACATCCATTTTTATTTTATTTTTTTAAGGCATGCTGTCATCTCCATGCTCTGCCTAAGTATTACCCTGAATGACAACTGGAAATAATTCCACTGAGCCCACCTCTACTTCCTGGTGTTCCATTCCAAAGTTCATGTATACCATCAACAACGTGTTCTTGCTTATTTTTGTTCTCTCTACTCAGCAGATTTCAGATTCACTTAGAGTAGATGAATGTTTTCTTCCCCTGAAAAATAATACAGTGGGAACCAATATACAGTAATTGGACTTCATGAAACATCACTGTCAAATTGTAACATATAAAAAGAGATAATCATGTCTTTTTTTTTCTTTTTTCCTTTTTAGCATGTTCATGTCCATATACTTCCCAGGAAGGCTGAAGACTTTAGCAGAAATGACAGCATCTATGATGAGGTAGGTCTGTTCCTCTGTTTATTTTGCTTGTACCCAAGGATGGTCAACAGTAAAGACCAACACAGTGAGACAGGTGTCATCTTTAAATACTAGACAGAGTGACTAGAAGAGAATCTTACCCAGTAGAATTTTGGAAGTTGATGAAGTTGTCAAGGATCTAGTGAGTATGAAGCCATTTTAGGCAGGAAAGTGTAATCGTGTATTTTTGGGAACTTCTGGAGGCAGCGACAGGGAGAATCTTATCCTGCCATTATGCAAAATATATCAAGATTATTAACAGTCGGACAAGTCAAGGTTCCCATTGTAAATGGAAAATGATGTGAATTAAGTCTGGGAAGGTAACTTGAGTTGAAACCATTTAGGGGTTTTGAGTAATAGTATGAGGAGTTTTTTTTTTTATCCTGGAGGCAACAGAGAGTCAACAAAGTTTCTTGAACAGGAGAATAAAATGGTCATATCTATGTTTTAAGAAGATTGTTTGGCAGCTTTGTGGTGGACATACAGGAAAGGAAAGTGACTGAAAGTAGGGAGATCAGTTAGGAGAATATTGCAGAAGTTGGATAAAGGGGTTCGGGTAATTTAGTCTGATATTACTTTTTAAAAAATCCTTCTTTGGAATTCAGTTGTATATATTGTTATCGTTCAGGAAGCCTTTAATTAAGGCTTCCTGTGTGTCACCTGGGTTTGAGTATGAAAGATCTAACAGTGATGTATCTGGCTTGGATGTGTTCAGATGGCAAGTGGATTTCTTGCAATGGAAATAAAGTCTGTTTGACCAATGAAAGCGAAAGTGTTGCATCGTAAATGTTAATGTGTATAAACATAAGACTTTAAAAAATGAATCTAATGATAATTATGGAAGTAACCTTGTGTGCTTATATCAAAATTATGTAAGTAAATTCTTTCTTAGGGCTTATGTCCATGGAAAGTGTTATGTCTCTGTATCAATAGGTTCTATTGAATACATAATTGTGGGTTAGATATGGAAAAACAAATTACATTTGTGTCAGTTTTTATATTTTGTCTTAACATTTCAAAGCTAATAGAAGTTCCCTATCATGGAACTGAATCACAGAGTCTGGAGGCAAAAAGACCTGAGTTCAAATCCAACTTCAGGTACTTCCTAGTTGTGTGACCTTGGGCAAGTCACTTAACCTCTCTTTGCCTCAGTTCACTTATCTGGAAAATGAAAATAATAGCACCTACCTTCCAGGGCTGTTGTGAGGATCATATAAATTATACACATGTTAAATGCTTTGCAAACTCTAAAGCACTATATAAATGCTAGCTGTCATTATCCATTATGTTAATAATTGTTTTTCAGTTGTTTCAGTCATGTCCAGCTCTTCATAATCCATCCTTCTCGTTTGGACTTTTCTTGACAGAGATAATGGAGTGTTTTGTTATTTCCTTCTCCAGCTCCTTTGACAAATGAGGAAACTGAAACAAAGGGTTAAATGCTTTACTGAGGGTCATACAGCAATAAACATCTGAGGCAAGATTCAAACTCAGGGAGATGAGTCTTCCTGACTCCAAGCCCAGCATTTTATTCACTGAGCCACCTAGCTGCCAATGATAATTATTTTAAAATCAAAATCTATTTTTCATTAATGATGTGGACCCTATCTATGCCTCTTTTTGAGTTTTTAATTTACTCTATGTAGCAATCAATAGTCTAAATACTTGGGCCCAGAAAATGGGTAGCCTATTGATTACCACACAAATTACTATACATTATTGCCATATAATTATGAGACATAGCTATTTATCTTGTAACTCTTTTGATTGTTTGGAGTAATGAGTCAATATTAAGAATGGATTATTTCTCTTAATTCCCATCCATGGGTGGAACCCAAATAAGCTAGGTATTGACCTGCTTTCCCTCCCTATCATGGGATTAGGAGGGAAATAATAGTTATAGGTTTGGGGGGGGTGAAGACAGAAAAATTTTCAAGATTAAAGTTCAATTGCTATCAAGTAGCTAGAATGCAGATTAGATTGAAAAGTCATTATCAAATTTTGGAGATATGGGATGGCGATGATGAAGTATGGATATCCAAAGAATAGAAGAACAGGTTAAGGTAAGGGCTAATGAGTCAGGTATAAAAACAGGATTGAATTTATACAAAAGGAGACTTTGACTTCCAGTACCAAAATGGCAGACTAAGGAAGGAATCGTCTGAAATCCTTCCAGATTCTCCTCCAAACAGCTAGAATATCACTTCAGGATTGCTCTAAGAGTGGGAAGCAGTTTACCAGCTCAGCAGGAAAGGTTCTTCTCCTTGAGGTGGGAGAAGAATGAGACTCAAGAATAGCAGCCGCCAACCTGCACAAGGCTCCAAGCCTGAGCCAATCCACCAGTGAGCCAGCAGCCCCTAGGCAAGAGCCCCCCACCTCAGTGACCCCACTCCAGCACAAAAGGGCCTTGACACCATTGCTGACCAATAAAGAAACCCCTACCCAGGGTTTACCAGCAGACCAACTCAATTTCCTTGGCAAGCCAGTCCTTGGGCAGATCAGCAATGAAATCACTCCTCCAGGGCCAGCCACCAGAAAGACTGTTACCATAGCAGCCCGGAGCAAGGACCCATCCCTGGAGCTCACTAGTACTAGATGGGGGTGGGGGGCAGTGAACCAATTGGGAGACCTCACTCTCTAATACAAACCAGTAGGGAAGCCTACTCTCCAGAAAAAGCAAATAGTTAATGCTGGCTTCCACTGAATTTCAGGGTTTAAGACCCAAAACTCCAAATCAAAAGCTTGGGATAGTGCAGGCTCAGAGTCCAACTTTCACCAAGAAACACCAAGACACACAAAAAGGCAGAAAAAATTGACCAAAAATAAAAAAAAAAACCTTTGACTATAGAAAATTACTATGATGATGGAAAGAACAAGTGTCAAAATGACTACATTTGAAGGCTCAAAGAAAAGTGCAATTGGATTTCAAACCCTAAAGGAATTTTTGGAGGAGTTTAAGAAGGATTTTAAAAAACACATGAGAGAAGTAGAAGGAAAAATATAGGAAGAGAAATGAGAATAATTCATAGAATCGTGATAAAAGAGTCAATAGGATGGGAAAAGATAGACAAAAATTTAACGAAGACAATAATGTCCTAAAGATTGAGTTGGTCAAATGGAAAAAGAAGTACAAAAATACAATGAAGAAAATAATTTCTTAAAAATTGGAATTGCACAAGTGGGAACTAATGACTCTATGAGACATTAAGAAATGATAAAATAAAGTAGAAAAAAATAGGAGAAAAATAAGGTTCTCATTGGAAAAACAACTGATCTAGAAAATAGATCCAGGGACGATAATATAAGAATCATTGTACTACCTGAAAGCCATGTTTAAAAAAAAAGCCTGGACAACATTTTAAAAGAAATTATTAAAGAAAACTGCCCTGATATATTAGAACAGAGGGAAAACAGAAATTAAACAAATCCACTGATCATTGTCTACAGATCCCCAATAAAATCTACCAGGAATATTGCAACCAAATTCTGGAGCTTATAGATCAAGGAAAAAATATTGCAAGCAGTCAAAAATAAATGATTCAGGGGCAGCTAGGTAGGGAAGTAAATAGAGCACTAGACATGGAACCTGGAGGACCTGAATACAAATCTGACCATGGACACTTAATACTTACTTAGCTGTGTGACCTGGGGCAAGCCACTTAACCCCTTTGGCTTGCAAAAACCAAAACACAAAAAACAAAAAATAAACAATTCAAATATCATGGAACTACATAAAGATTGCTCAGGATTTATCAATTTTCAAATTAACGAACCAGAGGACTAATTAGAAGGTAAGGGAGTTAAGATTACAACCAAGAATCACATACCCAGAAAAATTAAATATGATCTGTCTGGAGTAAAATAGATATTGAATGAACTAGAGGACTTCCAAACATTTCTAATTAAAAGATCATAGTTGAATAAATAAAAAAATGACTTCCAAATATACAAGTCAAGGAAAACACAAAAAGGTAAATAAGAAACAAGAAAGAGAAAACATAAGAAATTTAATAAAGTTAAACTGTTTATATTTCTATATGGCAAGATAATGCTTATAACTCAAATTTATTACTATAAGAGAAAGTAGAAGTAGTATATATTGAAAGAGGATATAGATATAAGGTGATTTTGATGGGATGATATCCTAAAAAACAAAATAAGGGGATGACTAAGAAAATTGCCCTGGAAGAGGGAGGGGAGAGATTGAATGGTACTAATTATCCCATATAGAAGAGGTATTAAAAAGCTATTATATTGAAAGAGAAGATGGGGGGTAGGGGTAGTGGGGAAAGCTCTAACCTTGCTCTCATCAAAATTGTATCAAAGAAGAAATAAAACATACTCATTTGTATATTTAAAAACTATCTATCCTATAAGGAAGTTAAAAGGGGTTGAAATAATGAAGGGAGGGGGGACTGATAAAGAGGAGAATGTATTAGGGAAGGCAGTGCTCAGAAATAAAACATTTGTGAGGAATGAAAGGGTGAGGGTAGAAGAGAAAAGGGAGAATAAAAAAAGTGAAAATAGCAAGATAGAAAATACACAGTTATCATGATTATTGTGAATGGGATGAACTCATCCATAAAATGGAATGGATTAAAAACCAGAATTCAGAATGCAATATGTTTTTTACAAGAAACACATTTGAAGCAGATAGATATAAGATATAAATAGGTTAAAGGTAAGCAGCAAGAGAACAATCTATTATGCTTTAGCTGAAGAAAAGAAAGCAGAGGTAACAATCATGATCTCAGAGAAAAGTCAAAAGTCAAAAGAGGTAAAGAAGGAAATTATCTTGTTGAAAGATACCATGTGGGGTGGCTAGATGGCACAGTGGATAAAGCACTGGCCCGGGAGTCAGGAGGACCTGGGTTCAAATTCGGTCTCAGACACTTAATAATTACCTAGCTGTGTGGCCTTGGGCAAGACACTTAACCCCATTTGCCTTGCAAAAAACCTAGAAAAAAAAAGATACCATGAAGTTATTTCAATATTAAAATTCCGTGTAGAAAATGGTATGGCATCTACATTTTTGAAGAAGTTGAATAAGAGGAAATAGATAATAAAGCTATACTAGTGGGGGACTTCAACTTTCCCTTCTCAAAACTAGATAATCTAACCAGATTTCTTCAACCAGAGAAAGAAGTTAAGGAGATGAATAACAATTCTGTAGAAGTTAGCTAACCTAGATCTCTGAAGAAAACTGATTGGAAATAGGGAAATATCTTTTCTCATAAATATATGGTACCTACAGAAAAAACTGATACTATATCAGGACAAAAATTTCACATCTAAATACAAAAAACGCGGAAATAACAAATGTATCCTTTTTAGATCATAATGCAATAAAAATGATATTTAATAATAGACAATGAGAAGAGAATTTAAAATCAATTGGAAATTAAAGAATTTAATTTTAAAAAGTGTTTCAAATAATAGAAATAATCAGTAATTTCATTATAGAAAATGACAACCATATACAATGCCAAACTTTATGAAATGCAGGCAGTAATTACTTAAGGGAAAATTTATATCTCTGATTACTTACATCAGTAAAATAGAGAAAAAAACAGATCAATGAATTAAGTATGCAACTGAAAATGTAGAAAAACAATAAATGTAAAAATTCCAACTTAAACACCAAATTGGAAATCCTAAAAATCAAATGAGAGATTAACAAAATTAAAAGAAAACCATTGAACTAATAAATAAAACTAGAAGTTGGTTTTATGAGGGAGAAAAACACAACAGAATATAACAATGGAAACCAAAGATAGCTATAATCAACATTATTATTTAATACTTTACTAGAAATGATGGCTACAGCAATAAGAGAAGATAAAGAAATTAAAGGAATTAGAACAGGCTATGAGGAAACAAGACTGTCTCTTTACAGATGGTATGATGATATACTTCGAAAACCCAAGAGAATCAACTAAAAAATACTTGTAAATTCGCAAAACTGCAGAATATAAAATTAGCTCACATTAGCCATCAACCCACATTATCAACAAAGTTCAGTAACAAGAAATAGAAAGAGAAATTCCATTTTAAATAACTGTAGACAATATGAAATGATTTGGAGTGTACTTGCCAAAGCAAACCTAGGAACTGTATGAATACAACAATAAAACACTTCACACAAATAAAATCAGATTTAAACAATTGCAAAAATATTAATTGCTCCTGGGTAGACTTAACCAATGTAAGGAAAATGACAGTCCTATCTAAATTAATCTATTTATTCAGTGCCATACCAATCAAATTATCAAAAAATATTTTAAAGAGCTAAAAAAAATTACAAGATTTATCAGGAAGAGCAAAAGCTCAAGAATATCAAATTAATCAATGAAAGAAATGACAAAGAAGGTGGTCTAGTCATACCAGATCTCAAACTGTATTTTAAAGCAGTAATTATGAGAATAATCTGAACCTGGCTGGAGAAATAGAGTGTTGAATCAGTGGAACAGATTAGCACAAATTGCATTATAGTAAATGACCAAAATTAGTCTAGTGTATGATAAACCCAAGAATCCAGGCTTTTGTAACAAACACTTGTTATTTGACAAACTTTTGGGGAAACTGAAAAACAGTATGGCAAAAACTAGGTATAGACTAACATTTCACTCAGTATATCAAGATAAGGTCAAAATGGGTGCCTTATTTACACATAAAAGGTGATACACCAGCAAATTACAGAAAATAGAATATTTTATCTCTCAGGTTTGTGGATAAGGGCAGAATTTAGGAAGAAAGAAGTTATAGAGAACATTATGACATGTAAAAGAGATAATTTTGATTATATAAAATTCAAGTTTTCTGTCCAAACAAAACAAAATTTTAATGAAAGCATAAAACTGATGGGAAAATTTGCAACAAATGCCTCTGATAAAGGCCTCATTTCTCCAGTATATAGAGAATAGAGATAAATTCATAAAAATGTCATTCCCCAAATGATAAATGGGCAAAGGATATAAATGGGTAGAAATTTCTTCTCTTATAAGAAATCAAAGCTATTTAGTGTCATATAAAAATACATTATATTATAATTATCAAATAAATACAAATTAAAATAATTCTGATGTGTCATTTGATACCTATGAGAGTGGCTAATATGACAAAGAAAGAAAATGTTGGCTATTGGGGGGATGTGGCAAAAATGGGATACTAATGCATTGCTGATGGAGTTGTGTACTGATTCAACCTTACTTGAGAGCAGTTTGTTACTATGTCCAACCCATTTGTGAAAACATTTATAGCAGCTATTTTTGTGGTGACTATGAATTGGAAATCAACCACATGCTGATCAATTGAGGAGTATCTAAAGAATGTGTGATATATGATTATAAGAGAATATCATTGTGCTTTCAGAAATGACTAGCGGTACGATTTTGGACAAAATAACCTGGAAATTTTTATATGAACTTAAGCATAGTGAAGGAAACAAAATGAGGAGAACATAGTAATATTGTTACATGAAGAATTGTGAATGCTTAGCTATTCTCTGCAATTCAATGACCCAAAACAACCTCAAAGAGCTAATAATGAAGCACACTATACATTTCCAGAGAAAGAATTGATATTGATTGAATACAAGGAAGGATATTATTTTTCACTTTCTTTAATTTTTTCCCTTTTATTCAAGTCTCTGTACAATGACTAATATGGAAACGATTTGCATAATTGCATATCCACAATCTATATCTGATTGCTTTCAGTTTCAGGAATGGCCCCGGGGAGGGAGTGAAGAAAAGAATTTGAAATTGAATACCTTAAACAAAATAAAAAAAAAATTAAAAGAAAACTTTTTAGTTAGATTTAGGGCAATAGGTGTGCTCTACCACCACTGGGAATCAGTTCAACCTCCCTCTATCTTGTATTCCATGATAATATCTCATTGTTGTTAATAATCCCTAAACTGGAAACTTTAATTTTTTGTCCTAGATACATTTTTTTCATGCTTGTGTTTATTTTCAAGACAGATGAGAGTTGTTTTCTGAAAGTAGGAAGATGTAACAGATTATAATGTGATGTGATGTGGTACTATATTATGATGTGATACAATTAATTTATGATAGTATACTATAGTAAATAGAGTATAATATAGTATGTCTAATATAATGGACAATATAATTCAAATATAATATGATGTGATACAGGATGATATAGTTTATGATATGATAAATACTTCAAACTTTGAATTATAATTTAATGAAACTACAATAGCTCAGACAATGTGTGTGTGTGTGTGTGTGTGTGTGTGTGTGTGTCTGTGTATGTGTAACAAAAGAACTACTGTGAATTCTCAGGACAATTTAATATACTACTACCAATATTCTTTTAGAGTGATTTATTAAGTGATTTCAGTATTCACAATGGTAATTTTCTCTCAAATTACAAATTAAAATTTATTTTTATAATTTAGTTATAAAATGTAAATTTTTGTCCTCATAATCATAAAAAATCCTAAATGTACCATAATGAAATTCAAATGACAAAATAGTTATGAATATTTTATGTAGGGTATTGTATAAAGTAAAAAACAATGTTATTAGCAAGATTTCATAAGCATACTATTGTCTGAAAGTCTTTATAATATACTTTATCTTATAAATTTTACTGAATATAAGTTAGATTTTGATGAAATATGTTTTAACTTGGAATATGTATAGTATAATATATTGATCATATGTAAATTTAATTTTAATATTGACTTTATAATCTGAACCCAATTTTACATGATTGGCTCAACCAAACATAATCTTAAATCTCATTCCATGTCATGTTTATTTCTATATATTAATTGGAAAGAAGAAAAAATGAAAGAATGTTCTTTCACATGAATGAGTGGTAGAAAATAGTAGGAAAATTTCACAATCTCTCTTGTTGGGAACTGGTGATCCAGTGGGAGAAAAAGAAGTCACGTAACTAGTTGATGAAAATGGGTATTTAGTGATATATAAGATATTTTATACTGGCAAATGATAATTCTGCAATAAACAATAGAATTTCCATTCCATGATATAATTTTCTTTTCTTCAACAATTCACATACTACCTACCCTTTCAGAGAAACCCCACTAACATCCATCTACGAGACTCACAGACAGACAGAAAAATAGTAATCAAACAGAAGATAAATTTAAATTAGAAAACCATCTTAATATTACAATGAAAGGCAATTTAAGATTTGATTCTACAGAATGTTTGTGATAATCTGTGATAGTTTCAAAATGGCCTATTATTATCATGCCCCATGGTGATGGTTTTCAGACATTTTCATTTTTATGATGCAAAAATGTCAGTGTTTATAATATCTAGATCCTTTGATCATATAACTGATAAGATATGATTGCATGGTAACAAGGGGAAATAGAAAGTTACTTTTTTGCAATGTATGGAACACAAAGAATGATTTATATATGCTTCTGAGCATCTACTGGGAATCAGTTTGCTCTACAGTGTTGAACATGTGTGGTCCTTTGAAAACAATTTGAAGACACGTTGAATAGTATGAGAAAAAAGTGCACTCAGATTTTGATGCGCACAAATATGTTTGTCTTAAAGGGAAAAACTATTTTTGTAATTTGATAATTTTTTGCTTAAGGTGCATGGAAAGAACTTAAATAGAACACTTTAGACCATAGTTACAAACTCCTTAGGGTTCATGAATCAGTAAAAGTGAACCACTGTTCAAAGTCATAGATTATAAAAGAATGCAGATTTGTTATTTGAGAGTTCAGATAATATTATTTAAGGCTAACCAAACTTAAAAAGTAGAGCATTTTAGGACTACTTTAAATGAATAAATGAACTCATTCAGCATTTTCATTTCTTTATATACTAGTAAGAACTACAAGCATAGTATGCATGTAAAATGATTTGTAAACTTTAAAATATTTTATAATTGCAAGGTATTATTTTAAGTACTTGAAAACTCTTTACTTAAGTAGATAAAATATTTCCTTTCTCTTTTCCTTCCTCTTTTTATTATCCTTTCCTCTATTTTGTTTGTATTGAACTTTTGCTTAGAAAACTCCTTAAAAATATAATCTACATGTGTCTAAAATTCAACTCTAGTCTAATCTTACATGTGAAATACTTTTGATGATTGATAAATGGAATATGAATTAAAACTTTCCCTATATTGTGAAAAATTATGGTATGATATCCTATGCCATGTATGACTATCCTTGATCCTCTTACTTTATTTCTTTCTTCTCTGTCCTTTTGTTACTAATGTGGGTGAAACCTAAATTTCCTGTAATAGATTCTGAAATCACATTGATGAAACCATCTAGATTTCTATCTCCTATCTATATAAAGTCAAGGGAATGGATTCCTAGAAGACTTGCTTTTCAACTTCCATATAAATCATGTGCACTAGGCATCACTTGTACCAAACTTAGACTGGGAATGCAATGAAAGAATATTGGTCTTAGAAATTATAAGATCATTGTTCTAGTCTCAGTTTTGTCAGTGATTGTGAATGCTTCTTCATCTGATCTCCCTATTCTCAGATTTGTCCCAAAGACTAAGTAATATGATTTAGTTGAAACTTTGTGAAAAGCATAAAATATTATGCAAACTTTGAATATGTGAAATAATATACATTAGGTTCAGTGAACCTAATGAGAACTGATGATAGAATAAGGGGAAAGCATTTTGATATTTTTGGAAATAATAACTGTGGAATATGCACATCACCCCAAAATGAGCCAAAGTCCTCAGGAAAATGTTGATCTGAAGAGGAAGGATCTGAGTAATCAATTTATTGTATTCCCATTAATAACAGCAAAAAAATCAGTAATATATAACTCCTTATAGGCTATTAAATATTCTGGGTATCACATTTAATATTCTGGGTGCCATATTTTTTAATAGGTTATTGATGAACCAGAGCATAATTAAAAAAAGGTTAAAGGTCTAGAAACTTGTCATATGAGAAACTGGAGGTATTTAGCTTGCAAGAAAGATTATCATAATAGCTCAGTGTAATAAAGATCCAGTATTCTACTGGATCTTGAAATCTCATCAAAACTCTTATTTCCATATGTAAGGAGGTGGGATTGGAAAAGAAACACCTGTGAATTCAGAGAACCTGGACTCAAATATGACTTTGGATGATCACCACCTAAGTGATCATGAGAAATTAAGTGGGGGGGGGGGACTTAAGTTTGTTATGTGTTAAATATGGGGTTTGGGCTAGATGACCCCTGAGCTCCCTTCCAGATCTAGTTATTTAATGTTATTACCCCATAGTTTTATGATGGTTCTGATGGTGCAGATGTCAATCCATTCACACCTTCCATCTTCTGAAACTACCTCCTCAGAGCTTTTCAAAGCTTACCACAGGAAGACCATCCAGGATGTAAACGTTTTCCTCAGTTTCTCTTGACATTTCTAGATATTAGAATATAGGGAAGAACATTCTAAAATAGAACAGGCTATGTAATTTGGTAATAAACTGATGGTGTTCAACCAGAGAATGTATGATCTTCTCAGTTTCCATTCCTTATGTCCCTCATACTAGGGACTCCTCCAGAGAACAAGGTTCTCAGAGATGGCCTACAAGAGTAGAGTCCTTCCACATCCAACAGTCTATGAGTCTATGATTTTACAGACTCAGTTTGTCAAGGGGTCGTCTTCTGGATGATTTTGAAAAATTCTACAATAAAACATTTAAAATATTTTTTAAACTTTATTTTTGGAAGGGGCAGGAACAGGCAGTAAAGTTTTAGTGACTTAACTCAGGCTCATGCAATTAGTTCAGATTTGAGCCTCCTTATTCCAGGATTGGTGCTTTGTCTAGCTGACCCAAGTGTTCTATTTACTAACTGAATAGGCTTTAACAACAAAAGTTAGGATGTTTTAAGCTGAGGGTATTTTTATTTTACCTTACTAAGTGGCAGTAAGTGGAATAGAAAACGTCAAGAAATAGAACTTCTAGACATGTTTCTTCATTTCCTTGGAAGTGTAGTGTCCAGAGTATTAGGACTGGAGTCAGGAAGACTCATTTTCCTGTATCCAAATCAGGCCTCAGAAATTCATGAATTGTATGATCCTGGGCAAGTCACTTAATACTCTTGGTCTCAGTTTCCTCATCTAGAACTAGTTGAACTAGAGAAGGAAATGTCGAACTACTCCAGTATCTTGTCAAGGAAACGACAAATCAGTTAAAGAAGAGTTGGATATGAGTAAAAATGATTAAATAGCAACAAAAATACTTTACCCTCAAAAGCTTCAAGAGAATTTCATCTTAGGCAAAATCAATTAATTTATTGTTTGCTTTTATTTTTAAAATTTTTTTAGGAAACATTTATTTTGAGTTTTACAATTTCCCCCCCCCCATTCTTGCTTCCTTCTCCCCACCCCCACAGAAGGCACTCTGTTAGTCTTTACATTGTTTCCATGATATACACTGATCTCAGTTGACTGTGATGAGAAAGAAATCATAACCTTAAGAAAGAAAAATAAATTATAAGAGATAGCAAAATGACATAAGATAACTTTTTTTTTCCTCCAAATTGAAGGTAATGGTCTTTGTTCAAAGCCCACAATTCTTTCCCCATTGCAGATAGCCCAAAATTGTCCTTGATTTTTGCACTGATGGAATGAGCAATTCCATGAAGGTGAATCATCATCCCGTGTTGCTGTTAGGGTATACAGTGTTTTTCTGGTTCTCCTCATCTCACTCAGCATCAGTTCATGAAGATCCTTCCAGGCTTCCCTGAATTCCCATCCATCCTGGTTTCTAATAGAACAATAGTGTTCCATGATATACATATACCACAGTTTGTTAAGCTATTCCCCAGTTGAAGGACATTCACTTAATTTCCAATTCTTTGCCACCACAAACAGGACTGCTATGAATATTTTTGTACAAGTGATGTTTTTACCCTTTTTCATAATCTCTTCAGGGTATAAACCTAGTAGTGGTATTGCTGGATCAAAGGGTATGCACATTTTTATTGTCCTTTGGGCATAATTCCAAATTGTTCTCCAGAAAGTTTGGATGAGTTCACAGCTCCACCAACAGTGTATTAGTGTCCAAGATTTCCCACATCTCTTCCAACATTGATCATTGTCCTTTCCGGTCATATTGACCAGTCTGGGAGGTGTGAGGTGGTATCTCAAAGATGCTTTAATTTGCATTTCTTTAATAAGAAATGGGTTAGAGCAATTTTTCATTTGACTAGGGATTGTTTTGATTTCCTCAGCTGTAAATTGCCATTGACCATTTGTCAATTGGGGAATGGCTTGTTTTTTTGAAAATTTGACTGAGTTCTCTGTATATTTTAGAAATGAGTTCTTAATCAGAAATACTAGTTGTAAAAATTGTTTTCCAATTTACTACATTTCTTTTGATCTTGGTTATAGTTGTTTTATCTGTGCAAAAGCTTTTTAATTTAATGTAATCAAAATTGTTTAGTTTGTTTTTAATGATGTTCTCCATCTCTTCCTTGGTCACAAACTGCTTCCCTTTCCATAGACCTGACAAGTAAACTACTCCTTGATCTTCTAGTTTGCTTATAATATTTTTTTCATGTCTAAATCCTGTATCCCTTTTGATCTTATCTTGGTACAGGGTATGAAGGTATTGGTCTAATCTAAGTTTCTTCCAAACTAACTTCCAGTTTTCCCAACAGTTTTTATTGGAGAGATTTTATCCCAATAAATGGACCCTTTGGGTTTATCAAACAGCAGATTACTATAATCATTTCCTTCTATTGCACCTAGTCTATTCCACTGATCCACCATTCTTTTTCTTAGCCAGTATCAGACAGTTTTGATGACTGATGCTTTATAATATATAATTTTAGATCTGGTAAGACTAAGTCACTTTCTTTTGTACTTTTTTTCATTGAATCCCTGAAAATTCTTGACTATTTTCTCCATATAAATTTACTTACACCTTTTTCTAACTCATTAAAGTGATTTTTTGGAATTTTGATTGGTAGGGCACTAAACAAGTAGTTTAGTTTGGATAGAATTGTCATTTTTATTATATTAGCTCGACCTATCCATGAGCAGTTGATATTGGTCCAGGTATTTAAATCTGCTTTTATTTGTGTGAGAAGTGTTTTGTAATTGTTTTCAAAAAGTTTTTGAGTCTGCCTTGTCATGTAGACTCCCAGGTATTTTATATTGTCTGAGGTTATTTTGAATGGGATTTCTGCTGTATCTTGTTAGTCATATATAGAAATGTTGAGTATCTATGAGGGTTTATTTTATATCCTGTTACTTTGTTAAAGTTGCTAATAATTTCTAGTAGTTTTTTAGATGATTTTTTGGGGGATTCTCTAGGTATACCATCATGTCATCTGCAAAGAGTGAGAGTTTTCCTTCCCAATTCTAATTCTTTCAATTTCCTTTTCTTCTCATTGCTGAGGCTAACATTTCTAATATGATATTGAATAGTAATGGTGATAATGAGCATCCTTGTTTCACCCTTGATATTATTGGGAATGCCTCTAGCCTATCTCCATTGCATATAATGCTTGTTGATGGTTTCAGATAGATACTGTTTATTTTTCTGAGGAACAATCCATTTATTCCTACACTCTCTAGTGTTTTTAGTAGGAATGGGTGCTCTATTTTATCCAAAGCTTTTTCAATTTTCCTAATATTGAACCAACCCATCTGGAACCACAATTAACAGCTTCAGCAAAGTAGCAGGATATAAAGCTAGGACACACAAATCATCAGCATTTCTATATATGAACAACAAATTCCAAGGGCAAGAGATAGAGATATTCCATTTAAAGGAATTGTAGACAACATAAAATACTTGAGAATCTAGATCCCAATATAAACCCAAAAACTATATGAACAAAATTACAAATTACTTTTCACACAAATAATGTCAGATCTAAACAACTGGAATAATGCCAAGCTCATATAAGGGAGGGTGGTAGAAAAATGAGTAACTTAATGAATATGCAGGTTGCTAAGATTTTATTTAAGATTTTTGCATCTATATTCATCAAGGAGAGAGGTCTATAATTTTCTTTCTGTTTTAACTCTTCCTGGTTTAGGTATCAGTACCATATTGGTGTCATAGAAAGGGTTAGGCAGAGTTCCGTCTTCACCAATTTTTCCAAAGTTTATATAGAATTGGAACCAATTGTTCCTTAAATGTTTGATAGAATTCACTTGTGAATCCATTTGGCCCTGGAGAATTTTTCTTAGGAAGTTCTATAATGGCTTGTTGAATTTCTTTTTTCTGAGATAGGGTTATTTAAGTTTTTAATTTCCTCTTCATTTAATCTGGGGAACTTATGTTCTTTATAAATATTCATCCATTTCACTTAGATTGTCAAATTTATTGGCATAGAGTTGGGCAAATAATTATGAATTATTACTTTAATTTCCTCCTCATTGGTGGAGAGTTCATCTTTTTTCATCTATGATACTAGCAATTTGATTTTCTTCTTTCTTTTTTAATCAAATTGACCAGAGGTATATCAATTTTAATGTTTTTTTTTCATAAAACCAGCTCTTGGTTTTATTTATTTGTAAAATAATTTTCTTGCTTTCAATTTTATTAATTTCCCCTTTAATTTTTAGAATTTCTAATTTGGTATTTAATTGGGGGGGTCTTTAATTTGTTCTTTCTCTAATATTTTTAGTTGCATATTTAGTTCATTGATTTCTTCTTTCTCTAATTTATGCATGTAAGCATTTAAAGATATAACATATCCCCCAACAGCTGCCTTGAGTGTATCCCACAGGTTTTGTTCTGTTGTTTCATTATTGTCATTATCTAGGATGAAATAGTTAATTCTTTCTATAATCTGTTGCTTGATCCACTCATTCTTTAAAATAAGGTTATTTAGTTTCCAATTAGTTTTGGGTCTATATCTCCCTGGTCCAATATTGCATGTGATTTTTATTGCATTATGATCAGAGAAAGATGTATTCACCATTTCTGCCTTTCTGCAATTGATCATTAGGTTTTTAGGCCCTAGTATGTGGTCAATTTTTGTATAAATGCTATGTACAGCAGAGAAAAAGGTATATTCCTTTCTATCCCCATTCAATTTCCTCCAAAAGTCTATTATACCTAGGTTTTCTAACAATCTATTTACCTCCTTAACTTCCTTCTTGTCTATTTTATGATTAGATTTGTGTAGATCTGAGAGTGGGAGGTTGAGGTCTCCCACTAGTAGAGTTTTGCTGTCTATGTCTTCCTGCAGCTCTTTCAACTTCTCTAAGAATTTGGATGCTTTCCCATTGGGTGCATACATATTCTATATTGAAATCACTTTATTGTCTATGGTACCTTTTAGGACCTTGCTTATCTCTTTTAATGCTATTTTTGCACCTGCTTCGTCTGACATAAGGATTGCTACCCCTGCTTTTTTTCACTCCAGCTGGAGCAAGCTATGTTTTGCTCCAACCTTTTACCTTAACTCTATGTGTATCTCTCTGCTTCAAATGAGTTTCTTATAAGCAGTATATTATAGGATTCTGGTTTTTAATCCACTCTCCTATTCGCTTACTTTTTAAGGGAGAGTTTATCCCATTCAAATTCAAAGGTATAATTACTAACTCTTTATTGCCCTCCATGCTATCTTCCTTCTGTTTTGTATTTTTTCACCTATTTTTCCTTTATCCATATTCCCCAGTGTTTTGTTTCTGAATACCACCACCTTCAGTGTGTTTGCCCTCCTATATCAACCCCTCTCCCCTTTCTTTCCCTTTCTTCCCTTCCTTCCCTTCCTTCTGTTAGTTCTCCTTTTTCTCCCCCTCCTGTCTCCCCCTTTCCCCTTTTAATGCTTGTGAAGTAAGATAAATTTCTTAACTTAAGTGTGTCTAAATTAGCTTTAAGCAAAGTCCCTAGAGATAGATTCAGGTGGTTCTCACCTCCTCCCTTCTTCCTCTCAATTATAATGGGTCTTTTGTTCCTCTTGATGTAATGAGATTTACCCCATTCAGTCTCCTCCATCCTCCCATCTCCCTACTGTCCCCCTTTTCAAGGAGGTATTGTTTTTGGGTTTTTTTTAGTTTTTTTAAAGGCAAACAAACTGGTTTAAGTGGCTTGCCCAAGGCCACACAGCTAGGTAATTATTAAGTGTCTGAGACAGGATTTGAACCCAGGTACTTCTGACTCCAGGGCCAGTGCTTTATCCACTAAGCCACTTAGCTGCTCAGGAGGTATTGTTTTTAATTCATTCTATCTGAGTCACAGAAAAGTTATTAGTGTCCATCACTTCTTGCTAAGTATGTTCTCTTTAATAGAGTTACAATTCTCAAGAGTTATGAAACCCTTTCTCCCAAGTGGGTATAAAGCTAGTTTCATCTTATTGGATAGCAGTTTTTTTCCTTCCCCCCCCCCCTTTTAATCTTCTCATGTGTCTCTTGAGCCTCCTGTTTGATGTTCAAATTTTCTATTTAGCTCTGGTCTTTTCATCATGAAATCTTGGAAGTCCCCCATTTCATTAAATGTTCATCTTTTTCCCTGGAAGAGAAGGCTCAGCTTTTCAGCGTAGTGGATTCTTGGCTGCATTCCAGGCTCCCTTGCTCTTTGCCATATCTCATTCCAGGTCCTTCAATCCCATAAAGTTGCTGTGGCCAGGTCCTGCATAATCCTTACTGGGGCTCCTTGGTATTTAAAATTTTTCTTTCTGGCTACTTGTAGGATTTTTTCTTTTATCTGATAGTCCTGGAATTTGGTCACAACATTCCTTGGTGTTTTCATTTTAGGATCTCTTCCTGGAGGGGATGGATGTATTCTTTCAATAACTATTTTTTCCTCTGGTTCCATGATATCAGTCACTAAGTCCTGTAATATTAAGTCCTGGCTTTTTTTTTCTCTCTTCAGTGTTTTCAGGAAGGCCTATAATTCTCAGGTTGTCCTTTCTTGATCTGTTCTTAAGGTCAGTGGTTTTGCTGATGAGGTATTTTATATTTTCTTCTATTTTTTTTGATCTTTTGGTTTTATTTAACAGAATCTCGTTGTCTCATGAAGTCATTAGTTTCCATCAATTCCATTCTTTTTTTAGAGAAGATTTTTTTTTTCATTTACCTTTTACAACTCCTTTTCTAATTGGTCAATTTTGTTTTTGAAGGACTTTTCCATTTGTTTAAGTGTAGTTTTAAGAGAATCATTTTCTTTTTTCGTTTGCCCAATTGAGGATCTGAGAGATTTATTCTGATTTTGTATTTGTCCAATTGTATTTTCCAAGGATTTGTTTTCTTGTTGCAAAGTATTAATTTTATCTTGTTTCTTTACCCAATTTTTCCAATTAATTTTTAAACTCCTTCCCAATTTTTTCAAGGAAGTATTTCTGCGCTGGAGACCAATTCATATTCTCCTCAGAAGTGCTAGATCTCTCTGGGTTAGAATCTGTTTTTTCTAGGTATTTCTCCATGGGCTCCCCTTTTTTTCACTGGTCTTTCTTCATATTTCTAGAATTTTGTGTTGAGAGGGGAGGGGCTGGGTCTCAGAAATTTGCTTTTGAAAATTTGTTCACTTGACTTAGTAATTCCAAAGGCCCGGCCAATAGGGAGCTCTGGTTGCTTTCTTTGGAATATTTGGGGCCTTCAGCAGTAGGATCTGAGTTGATCTTGAACAATGTGCTGAGCCCTGGGGGAGGGAGTTCATCTCTTTCCAACTCTGTTGCCCTGAGGGAGTGGGGGTTGTTTATCGCTTGTTCTGGGCAAAAGGCTCTGCTGAAAGTTTGGAGCTCAGGTCCCTGACCCAACTGGTTGTTCTCCAGGTGTGCTCTGAAATTCTGTGCTGGAACTCACCCTCCCATAGCTCCCCCCCCCCCCAGCCAAAGACTCTGTAGCTAAAGGTGGATCTAACACCCACCCGACACTCACCAAAGTCTCTATGGCTGAGGCCCACCCTCTGGCTTTCCCCAGATGCTGTACCCACTCTGACCCTCACCCTGAGATAGACCTTCTTGCTAGATCTTCTCCTAGCTTCTCTTTCTGGGTTTTGTCAATGGAATTTCTGGTAAGATGTTTCTCTCATGTTTTTTTTGAGAGGAAAGAGGAGCATTTAACATAGTACCTGTCTTCTCTCCACCATCTTGGCCAGAAGTCCCCTATTTTTTTGGCAAAATTAATTTAAACTTAACACTTAAAGCCACATGTTGTAAATTTATGATTTCCAAACCTGGACTCTCAGAACTGGAAGGGACCTTGGAACCTCAACCTATATCTGACCCAAAATTTCCTCTGCAGTAACCTCTAACATATAACTTCTAATTGAATATTTTCAGCAACTGGCAGCCTGTCTTCCTATAATAATCCATAGCTAATTAGAATAGCTATTATTATTATTGGCACATTTTCCTTTTATATGAAGCTTAAGTTGACCTTTTTACAACATCCTTCCCTTTTCTTGAGTTTTCTAATGGTGGTCCATTTCCAAGTTCTGTCATCTCTACCTGTCTTCCCATACATTTGCCAAAACAACCTTCCCCTGGATCAAAGGAGTTAATATTTGTAAAGACTTATCACAGAGCCTCATATGCGCTAGGAGGTACTTAATAAGTACTTATTCCCTTATCTATTCAAAACCCTTCACTGGTTCCTCATTTTTTTCTAGTGTAAAATATAAACTATACCCTCATACTTCAGACTCTTTATAATCTGCCCCCTAATTGCTATTCCAGTCTTACTACATATGACTGTCTCATGAACTCCACATTCTGACTAGATCAAACTATGAAGCATTTGTCAAATTGGAAACTCCATTTCCCACCTCCATGAATTAGAATAAGCATTTTCCTCATGCCTCGTCATGCTTGCCTTTCAGAATCTTCCTCTTCCTTTGATGCTCATTTCAGGTGATACTCAGTATAGTCTTCATACACACATACAGACACGTTTTTGTTATTTTAATCCTACTCATTTTGAGTAAAGTGAGTAAAGTTCTATTAGATAGTAAATTTAATTTAAAGTTGTAAAGCTATATTCCCAAACTCTTCATCCTATTCTGTTAAATTTCAGTAATACTTAGATGGAAAAGTTTGTCCCTTTGAATGCATACCCCTCACTCACATTACTAGCACCCCATAATATAAATACAGGGACATGCATGATAGATTAGATTGTTTTCATTTTGGACTCTTAAGGGAAGAACTAAAAAGAATGGACAAAAGTTGCAAGGAGGGGCATTTAGGCTTAATGTTCAGAAAGAGAAAACCAAAAAAAGGACGACATTTTCAACAAGAAGAGTATACCAATATGGTAGTACACATTTATTGTTCAAACCATTGCTTTTGATTCTTCATGACACCATATGGGATTTTCTTATGATACTGGCGTGGTTTGCCTATTCCTTCTCTAGCTCTTTTTTTCAATGGAGAAACTGAGGTTATCTGGGTTAAGTAATTTTCCTACGGTCACATAATTAGTATTGAACTCAGGAAGATGATTCTTCCTGCCTCCAGATCCAGCACCTTATCCATTGTGTCACCTAGCTGCCATTAGAGTAATACTCCTACTATCTTAGTGGTAGTGGCTGCTTTGGGAGACAGTGAATTCCCCCTCCTGATCTCTTCTCACAAAAACTAAATGATCTTTTGTCCATCATATATATACATATATATATATATATATATATATATATATATATATATATATATATATGTATGTATATATATATATACATATATATATATATATATATACACACACACACACACACACACACATACATACATATAGATAGATATTGTTCTAATGAGACTCTTTTGGGGGTATGGATAAAATTGGATGGCAGCTGATTTTTTCCCAGCCTTAAAATTCTATGATTCTGAATGACTTGGTCCAGTGTGTTGAACAATGAGCGGTATTAATTAAACAGGTGATCTAGAAGAGTCCTTCTATCTTTAGATTTGTGATTCTATATGAGCTTTTTCCTATGGATCTTCATTATTATTATCATTATTGTTTAGAGTGCAAACTGAGGCTTCTTTCTTAGAGATTCTAGTTTCCCACTACATAAGAAGGTTACATTTAGTAGTTAGCTTTAAGTGCTTAGAATCCTTTCTTCTTTTCTTTTCTTTCTTTTCTCTTTTCTTTTCTCTTTTCTTTTTTCTTTTCTTTTCTTTTTTCTCTTTTCCCTTCTCTTCGCTTTTCTTTTCTTTTCTTTTCTTTTCTTTTCTTTTCTTTTCTTTTCTTTCACCATCCCATCTACCAAGATGGATCAAGATGCCCTTCTGTTGCATCTTTTTTTTTTCTTCTTTGTATAGGGGAGAGTGGATTTGATTCCTCCTTGCCCTCTTTGTTTATATGAACAGAGATGGTGAGGTATTCGTATATTAATAAAGCATGAATCCCAAATGATCCTTTTATGAAGTATAAATGCCTGTTCTTTGAATGAATCATAAAGGACAATCCTATGGGAAGATAGTTACAAGCCCAGTTGATCATTAAAAGATAGAAATGCTTCCACCAGAAAGGTAATCCCTTGTGGGAGGGGGAGACTTCTGGAACTTTTTTCCATTTTTTTCCCCTTTAATCATCTTATTTTGAAGGAAATCTGAGCAAAATTACATATACATCAGAGAGATACTGAAAACTAGAGGCTGCAAAAGCAACGTCAAGGAGCATGACTTTTGACAGCTATTAAAAGAGCCCTTTCTGACTCAACAGAGAACTCATTTTGGCAATAAATAGATGATCCACGTGAGGATACCAGAAAGAGTGAAAGGACATTGAGGGTTACAGAATCAGAGTTGTGAGTTGCCTTAGTCATATATTTTTCCTCTATATATGCCTCACCACTATCATACTCTAAATTTATTCCCACTCTGTCCGTGACTGCTGTATTTATGGGAGAAAGAACTTCAGGTTTATGTGGTGGGAGAGGTTGTTTTATAGCTACTAATCTTACTATATAGCATTGTAGTAAATGCCTTTTTTAAAAAGCTAATTGTATCTCCTGGCTGATGGTGGATGGGGAGCAAACTGGTTAGGGTTTGGGACCTATAGTGTTAGAGATGGATAAGCATGGAATATCCTTTAGAATCTGAGGTAGCATGTACCTTCTGGGGGGGGAATATTTGATAAAGGATATTATATTGCCTTTAGACTTGCCATACTTTTAAAGAATGCTTCCTTTTCCATGAAATTCTGAAGGGCAGTGAAGACCTTGAAAACATTCTTTCCAAGAGGGAGACTGGAATTCACAAATGAACATGGATCACATTTATTTGATTATGGCAGAAAGATGTTACCTGTGAACTGCATAGAGATCACTGCAAAATTCTGTTTGCCCACCACACTTGCTAGAAGCAAGACCCTCAGTCTTCCATAATTCTTGTTTTCAACTCCAATTCAATTTCCCTTGCCAAATGACTAGCCCCAGTCCTCTTCCTAGAAGCTCAGTGGGATCTTCTCTCACTAAATTTTCTCTCCCTCTTCTATTTTATGGATTTCACTGACATTTTATAACTTTTAAGCTTTAGAACCAAGATTGTAACCTTCATCTTCTGACTCTCAGGCAGGTGCTCTTTGTATAGGCAAGGGCAGCTCAAAATAGGGAGATGGATTATAGACATTCCATTATTGGTTTATAAAGGTGAAAGAATGGAAATTTAGGTGGGAGTACTGAGGAATCTCTTATCTGACTTGGCCACTGACAGAAACACTGTGAGGTGAGGACAGTAATTGAGGGAAGTCAAGAGAAGGATCTCAAGCTTGGCATTCAAATTATCAGCAGACACACATCTAGCCTCAGAAACAATGAGAGGTTTTATCTGCTCTGACCATGGAACTTCCTTACATGGTTGACAGGTGCACGCAGACCCTAATGCTTCTGCAGGTCCATCTGCTGTGCCACACCAGACCTACTTCTGCCTAAAGATCTTGGTGACAGAAGAAATCAACTCATTATCTGGGCTGACTTGATGAAGGTGAGAATGCTGATAGCAGCACCCCTGAGCTGCAGATCCACAGTTAGACTGGGGGCAAGTGGGAATGTGGTCCTCAGAAAAGAGAACATGCTTTTCTAGGGAAACAAAAGAGCTCTTTTTGTTCTCAGGACCACATTGACCAGGTTTGAACCCCTTTCTCTGACATTTTTAACACCTGTGACCCTGTTGTCTCATTAGGAAAAAACTTAGCATGTCAGCACCATAGTCCTTAGCTCATTGGGTGTTTGTGAGACTCCAGTGATATTGTGGAAATTATGTTGCAAACTTTCAAGCCCCAGATGATAGGATAATTGTTTTTGAGTTGGAAAGCACCTTAGAAGTCATTTTCATGTCACAAATGAGAAAAGTCCTACTAGGAGAATCTATGCGACCTGCCCAGTGTTAGAGGAGAAACCCTGGTATTCAAATCCAGGGCCTCAGATCTCAGAACCAGCTCTCTTTCTATACCGCACAGTAGGTCCTTATTGCAATCTTGCTGAATTTAGTTGTTATTTTGCCATTCTTTCAGCTTGAGATTCAGCTTGAACTTCCACCTATCAAAATTCTATCCACACTGCAGCTCAGTCCCCTTCCTGCTTACAGTCATCCCTAACTATTCTTTCTCCCACTGGTTTGTCTGCCCAGAACCCTTCTACAGCTCTTCATGGGGAAAAGTCACAATTTTCTTTGAACCACTTCCTCATATCAGTAGATAGAGACCTGGAGGCAGGAAGATCTAAGGGCAAATCTGTTCTTAGACATTTAACAACTATGTGACCTTGGGCAATCGCTTTTTCTGTGTCAACCTCACAGTCTTTGCCCATAAAAACAGGATAACTGTAGAACCTGCCTCAGAGTTGTGAGTTTACATATGTAAATTGTTTTTGCACATCTCAAAGTCCTCTATAAATGCTGGCTATTAGTTATTATTGGAAGCTCTTTTGTAAAGACATCTCATGCCTTTGATCCCTGAGGGCAACCTATCCAGAGTGGATAGTCAGGTTATTGGATCACAGATTGAAGTCTGGGGAGGGGCGTTAGAAGCTGTCTCTTCCAATCTCCTCATTTTACTGATGCGGAACTGAGACTCGGAGCGAATAAGTGATTTATCTAAGGCCACATAGGTGGTAAGTAGAGCCAAAACATTTTTTGCCTCCAAACTCAGCATTCTGTACTATGCTGCCTCTCTCAAAAGATTATTCTTTGGGATGATACTGCTTACCTTGATGGTGTGAGATCACACATCTGGGATACATACTATGTTACCCTTATTACACTTGTATCCCATATTTTAGGGCAGTTATTGATAAGCTAGAGATTCTCCAGAAGAGGCTAAACAGGATGGTGGAGTTTGATAGTCCATTCAGATCATCTCACAACTATGGTAGAGTCAAGAGTTTTATCCAGATCTTCAGATCATTTCTCTTTCCCCTAATAATGACACTGTCCTGCCCCTATGAAAATAGATTTGACATCCTCCATGAACAAGAACAGTTTGCTAAAACACAAGTCACTTGGTCCTAGTGGGAACTCTCATATTGCCAATGATATTTATCTTTGCCATTGGATTGCTTTGCCACACCATTTGAGATCAGTCAAGTCCAAGGGTCTGCCATTGACTTTTCTGCAAGCAGTGGGTGTTTTAGTAAAAACACAATTAGTTAGTGTCTTCTGATCAATTGATGCATTGACACCAAAAAATTAGTGTCTGGTTGTTTGCAGTATTTTGTCTTCAGGAATCTAAAGCATTTTGTACAGAAGACCAAAACTTCATTGACCTCTCTAATTCTGAATCATCTGTCTCTATACTAAATGGTAAGGTTAAAAAAAAAAAGACAAAAAGTTTCAGACTTCAAGAAGCCCACATTTTAAGGAGGGAGATAACATGTAAACAATGAAGTGCACACCAAATGTATAAATGCATAAAATACTTATTAAGTACAAAGCACTGGGAAAACAAATGGAAAGATAAAAATGTTTGAACGAAGGAAACAACACATGCAGAAAATTGTGCATCAGATGGAAGTTGGAAATCCCCTTGGTTGTTTCAGGAAAGTGACAAATCCTAAAGGAATGCTTCTTTAATGTCTTATAAAGATGGTAAATTGAATGGTGTCTCAGAGGGACTATTGGATAATATAGAATTAAGAGGAATAAGAAGGGTTCTTTTTTAGAAGGTGGTATTTTGCCTGAGACTCGAAGGAAGGCAGCTTCATCAAGAGGCAAATGAGGAAGGAGAGGATCATAGAGTGAGTAGATGGAATCTCTTGTTCAGGGACACAAGGAGATCAGAGTCAGCAAAAGCTCCAGGCACTAGGAAAGCAAATGGCCCTTGTATTGGATTTGGATAATGACTTGGTGAATAGGAAATTCCAGGACACCCTTACTTGATCCACCTGGAGAGATTAGTTCACCAATTCATGTGCCTGCCTGGCCACCCTTCAACAGATGTTCTGTTAGGTTGGAAGTCCTTGATGTTGTTCTTTAGAATACCCTCCAAAGTACTTCCCCTACCATCTCCTTTGTGCAGAGGGTTGTTCCTTCTGAAGATGTGTGACTTTCTGTCTTTGCCAGATAAAGCTATAATTAAATTAAAGGATTCAAGGGGCAAACATTTTATTTCTTAGTGTTCTGATGCCTGAACATCTGTCATTTCTACATTTATCTATGGCACATACCCAATCAGCCTTTCCATTCTATTATCCTCTCACAAGAAAGAAAAAAATAATTAAAGCAAAACCATCCAATACAATGCACATAATGTGTAACATTCTATACTAAGGGAATGATTTAAAATTAATATTTACTTATCTATGTGCAGTTTATAGATCCCAATCCCAAATCCTATAGAATATAAGCTAGCGAGGGCTTTTGGGTTGGTTTCTTTGTTTTATTATTATTTTTTGTATCTCTAGTTCATGGCATAAGATCTTACATGCATTATTGTCTTAATAAACACTGGTAAGCCAACTGGGTGGTAGAGGACCAGACCTGGAGTCTTTTTCCATGTTTAAATCCAGTCTCAATCCAGTGCAATCCTGGATGTTATCAATAGCTCATCATTATAAATACTTAATCCAGAGTGATTAAAATGGCTTTTATTAAGACATTTTAATAAAAGGGCCATTTCTCTTAAGGAAAGGGGCCCTGAATCACAGCAAGGCCAGATCCTATATGCAGTTTGAAAGGCTTGTCCCTCCCCCTTCGTGTCAGTCGCCGGTCAGGGTCACAATCCAGTTGACAGATTCAACTCTAGTCCTTTTCCCTGCCCTGATCATTACACTAATGAGCACAGAGGAGTGAGCAGCATTCTTCTTGAACAGGTGCAAAGGACAATCACACAGGCCCTCAGTCAGCCCCTGACTAGTTGCAATGTGATTCCTTTAATCACCTTTCCTTTTGTCTTAACTCTCCCTTTCCTATAAACAGGCTGGAACTTTTTGGTTTCCACAAAAATCAGACCTCCTGGCTTTTGTAATGTATTATCCGCACAGACATCTGAGAGATCCTGGCAATATTCTCTCTTATTCTTGTGGAATCAGAACGCTTGATTCTTTCCTACACTGAAACCCTGTTTGCCTCAGTTTCCTCATCTGTGAAGTGAACTGGAGAAGGAAATAGCAAATCACTCCAGGATCCTTACCAAGAAAACTTCAAAAGGGGTCATGAAGAGTTAAACAAATGAAAAAAATCATTGAATAATAACAACAAATGTTGGGTGAAGAACAGCTAGGTGGCACAGTGGATAGAGCACCAGCCCTGGTCAGGAGGACCTGAGTTCAAATGTGACCTCAGATACTTAATAATTGCCCAGCTGTGTGGCTTTGGGCAAGCCACTTAACCCCATTGCCTTAAATAAATAAATTTTTTAAAAAAAAAAGGTTGGTTGGTCTGAAATGTTAAATTAACCATCTTCTAAACTGATTTATTTATCTGGTTTAAAACTCATTACAATCCACTATCAGCCAACAGTTTATCTAGAAAGAATGTACTATAGAATTGTTCCTTTTTTTATAGGTAAGAGAGAAGAGACAGATTTAGAGAATGGAGCACTGAGATGGGAAAAGCCAGAAGTGTATATTTGAGTTTAGGTGTGGAAATGAGTCTACCATAGGTCAAATTGACCTGTATAAGAATTTTTCCAGTAGCCAGCTCTCTCAGGGTGGACATCTCTGTGCAGTCAGAAGACATTTTGCTACTATTGGAGAATAGCTGAATACCCCCTGGAAAATCACATCCCCCCCCCCCCCCACATCTCTAAGCTCATTTCCTGATCCATAAAAATAAGGGATTTGGACTAGATAACCCAAAAGACCCCTTCCTGCTCTGTATCTGAGATCATGCTCTCCTACGTTCCCACATTTGGGGAGGCAGAGATAAAAATTGCCAAGGATGCAGTGTTTTATGAATCACTTCTTCCAAGAAGTATCTGTCTATATTGAGATAAGGGCAAGAGACTCAAATCATTCTAATGGTTCCTTGCTTCAATGTCTGCTTTATTTTTGACACCTATTTTTTATTCCTTCTCTTATTGTTAGAAAGCAGTTTAGAGATGGCCCAGAGTTCAGTGGTCATAGAATCCTGGATCTACCACTTTCTTTGCTGTGTATCCCTGGATGAGTCATTTATCCTCAGTGGATCTTATTTTATGTTTCCATTTAAAAAAAAATAGAAATTACTTGTGTTTCATACTTCCCAAGGTTTTTGTGAGAATCTCATGATATTATATAAGAGGAAGTCCTTAGCTCACATAAGATGCTATATTCAGTTAACTCTTGCTAGTATTTATTTAAGAAGGAATTCCCAGACCTCTGTCAAGGTCTATTGCAGCTGCTTTGTGAATGATTGTCTTAGGAAGCTGACAGACATGCTTAGAATTGAAAGTTACTTTTCAATATGGGTCAGAGATAATGGTGGATCCCATATATTGAGAACCTCAAAGATCTCTGGCGGCTATATTGTCCCTTGTAAACATCTCCATTTCTTTCAAAGATACCTAGATACATGGATACTTAGCCCTCCCCCTTCCTCTCCCTCCCCACCATACTTTTTAATTTATCGCCATTTCTCCTAAAGCATGATGTTCAAAAGTGATGAGGGAAGGGACTCCTTGTCTAGATGGCATTTATAGCCTCCATAGTACATGACTTGTGAGCGTCTTGCTAAGGTTCACTGCTTTGTACGTGGTAGGCACTTAAAAATATTTTATTCATTCACTCATAAAATAAAAACATTGGGATTCCAGTTCCCAGACTGGGATCCCAGGAAGATTCCTTGTAGGTCTGTACTTTCCAAACCTGTGCTATCTGAAGAAGTGAAAAAGAAAAAGGGGGATTTGCAACTTGAGGTAGATCTGTTACAATCTTTGAGAAAGAAATGGAATTTAAACACTACTGCTTTAAAATAGCCTGTACTGTCAAAATAGATGACAAAAACTGAAAGAAAATTTGGGAGATGTTGATTGACATCTCCAAAAGCCTATTTGATGTACCTCTCTCCCTTAAGTAAATTCGTAGCCTCCAGAAACAGGCAAAAGACAAAGAAATCCATTTGCAGTCTTGTAGTATTTGTAAATGTTTTTGCCATTTTGGATTTTTCAATTATCATTTTTTAATTCTTTAGATTTAGGAGTATACATTGTTTGGCCTTAATGTGGTAAGCCCATGGATCATCAGGCTATCATAGGAAGGGTGACCTTCCTGTCAGGTTGGAATTTCATGGAATTGGGGCCATGATCTCTTTCTACTTTATGTGAGATAGGGAGACCTAGTCTCAAAAAATAATGAATTAGAACTGGGATAGAATGGATTAAGAATGCAGTGTAATGGGGGAACAGATAGAATAAGGACTCTCAAGTAGGGGAAGACAAGGTTTGGCGAGGATAGAGGGATCTTGAAAATGATGATATTTCACCTTGTGGGTGACCCTACTTTCCACCTAAACATCATGCCATTCCCTAATTGCTTCCATTGTTTTTTGATTTCCTGTATTCAAAAACTTGGGAACTCCTACCCCATGCTCTTGAATGCTTCATGACCTAACTCACTCCTACTCCCCACATCCTCTAGCCAATGACCAAGTAGTAAGGAACCCTATATCAGGAAGAGTTGCAAGATTTCACCCAAATAGTGATGGAAATTTCCGTTTCATGGTCTTCTGAGCACAGGGATTTTCTAATAACTAGATCTGAGTTTTCAAATTCCCTTGCTCAATGATTTTTAGTAACATTGATATAAAAAGTGCTCAAGGGCTCTGTTGAGAACATAGAGCTCACTCACTGGGGGGGGGGGGAGATCAGAAGTCATTACTGATGATTTGATTAATATAGTGAATGTAATTGCCTCTCCTCTTTGGAGAAGGTCCCATGGGAAATCCATGCATATTGGCTGCCTCTGTTACTAGATCCACAGGGAAGTTTGCCCCTTGGGATTTCTCATTAGGATAAAAATAATATTTAGGCCTCATTAACTGCTCCCCTATTGAACCAGACCAGTTTTCTCTGTGGGGTCCCATTTCAAGTAACAAAAGAGAACATGTAAAAATTATTCTCTTTGGTCCTAGCATATGTGCAAATAATAAAGTTTATTAGGAATTTTGCATGGTAAAGTGGTGGGAATGTTGGATTGGGAATCCAAGAACCTGGGTTTGAATCTCAGTTCTGCCATTACTACCATCATGACCATGGACAAGGCATTTCACTTTAGTGATCCTTGGTTTCTTCATCTATAAAACTAGGGTGTTGGACTAGGCAATGCCTAAGGTCTGTTATGACTCTAAATCTATGGTCCACTACTATTCTCTGTTCTGGGCACTCAAAGCATGGTAATCCCCTCTAGTCAATCCTTTTCACTGTGCTTGATGATAAATGAATGAAAATGCTTTTATCCTGATATATTAGGCATGTTATCTAATATTTGCCTCCTAGTGCCAGTAGGATGCATCCATTCAGTATGGAGTTGTGGCAATTCTTTTCCCGTCTCATCTTCTCCAAGTCTTTCCTAATTCTAGTGCCTTTCCTTCATTGTTTATTTTCTATTTATCTTGATGATGTCCTGTTTATACATAGTTGTTTGCATATTATCTTCCCCAACAAATTATGGACTCCTTGAGATCAGGGACTGCCCTTCATATTTTTTTGTATTTCCAAGCACTTAACCTAATGTCTAGTTAATAGCAGGGTCTCAACACATGCTTTTCACTTAACTGAAAATGTCTTGGTCTTGTGTCCATTTTGAATATTGCTGGTAGGTTATATTTGTTATAGTTCTGCTGTGCTTGACTCTTTGTGATCCTATTTGGCTTTTCTTGGCAATGAAAAAGGAGTGGCTTGCCATTTCCATCAAAGTCATTTTACAGCTAAAGAAACTCAGGTTAACAGGGTGAAGTTACTTGCCCAGGGTCACACAACAAATAAGTGCCTGAGGTTGAATGAATTTGAACTCATATCTTCTTGGCTTCAGACCCAGTGCTCCATCCACAGTGCCACCTAGTTGCATCCTGCTAGGTTATGCCAGCAGATAAATATATGATATATGAGAATTTGAGCAAGACTTTTGACTATTAAAAAAAATTAAAATCCTTATGGACAAGTTGAAAAATGGGGAAATGGATGAAAGTATCTGATAACTTACTGGTGAGATCAGGGGTTCCTATCTTAGAATCTATGAATTTTGTTAAACATTTAAATAACTGTATTTCATTATAATTGGGTTTTTGGATTTTTTTTCATTTAAAAATCTCATTCAGAACAGGGGTCCTCCAGCTACAGACTGTCAAATTGGATCTCTTGTAGCAGTGTGCTGGTAAATATTGAATAGCTGGTCCTCTGGGGGAGAAAAAGGACACGCAACATATGTCTTAATTTAATCTTTATTATTAACATTTTCTCTACCACTTTCTTAAGTCTAGACAATCAATAAAACAATAAATCAGGCCCTGGTTTGTAACACTTCCTGATTGTCCAGGTGTAAATTCTCAATCTGAAAATTGAACATTTGGCTCTAATGATTCCCTTGAAACTGGCTCCAACACACCCCTGAGTCCATGACCCCCAAAATGGTTATGTGAAGGAACAGATGAAGTTGGAAGATGGCATGAACTTAGGAGGAGTAGGTACTAGGCTAGATGAAAAAAAACCTAGGTCTTCTCCATCCAACCCATTTCTATTCCCCCCTTCCCTAAGAGCACTTTAAAGGATGGACATGGTAAGTTAAAAATAAGAAAATGAAATTCGATAAGGATAAACGTAAAACCCTACATTTGTTCAGTCCTGCGATTGCATTAGTACAGGGAGGAGAGAACAATTTGATGGTTGACTAGTGAGATTAGGGGTTCTTAAATGAGGGTCTGTGAATTTTGTTAAATGTTGAAATAACCCTTATCTACTCTAAAAAAGTATTCACTGACCAAAATCCCAAACAACTGATTACCCAATTTTGCTAAAAGGCTTAGGGAGAAGGAGATGGGGCAAATGACTTCCAAGGCTTCCCATTCGAAGTTCCTATGGTTATGGATGGGGCATTAGTATCATCTTTATCAGTTCATGATATCCTTCATTCATTCCTTCTTGAATTTCTAGACGCATACCAACACATTTATCTGCTCTGTTTCTAGCCTGTTTAAAGAAATTCATCTCAGAAAGTGCTTGTTGCTTGGGGCATCTCTCTCTTTGATTTCCATGTGGAGCTTGCATTAGCAGCATGGCAAAGATGCAGTACCATCGTTGACTTTTAAAATTCACCAAGGAAGGATTATAAAATGAAAATGTACCAGATGGGATTTGAGCTTCTGACAATTTCAAAAACCAAGACATTCCCACTGAAATGTTGGCATAGACTTAAAATTAAATATCATCTTTCATGCTATTTACAGATTTCAAAGTGACAACAATAGTTTGGCATCTCCAAAGGAGAAGAGACTGTAATGGAAATTCAGTAGGTGATTTTTGAATTTCATTTTATGGAAGAGAAAGTAGAAGAGAATAATTAAATAGAAATATAACAGGGATAACAATTGGATAGAAAAGTGACTAGGCTTCTCGGTGGAAGGGGGATTGTAGTAAAACAAAAACAAAGCCAAACAAAAAAGCTCAAGGAATCTCAAAACAGCTGTGAATTAGTGCTGAGCTTCTGTCACTTTACAGAATTGCCCAGCTCTCGCCCAGCATATCACAATAATAGATAAAGATAGCAACTAGCATTTCTATAACATCTCCTATGAGTCAGACACTATGCTAAATGCTGTAGAATTATTCTCTCATTTGATCCTCACATCAACCCTGGAGGCAGGTGCTGTTATAATTCATTCCACAAATGAATAAACTGAGGCAGATGGAGTTAACCTGAGGGTCACCCAGCTAGTATCTGAGGCCAAATTTAAAGACTCCATGTCCAGCCCTTGATCCACAGAACCTTAATATTTGGAGCCTCCCTGGACTATACAGAAGAATGATTAAGGTTAAAATTTTCTTTAGTAAATCAAAGATTAAGCCCCCCCCACCATACTTCTTACTTTTAAATTCCCATTCAGTACACATTGTAAGCGATGCTTCAACAGTTTGCATCATTAATCAATTTTCTTCTCCCAGTCTTTCAGACATTTTTTTTATACTAAAGTTTTTACTCCTGGAATTTCTCCATCTTTTCCAAAACCGTCAGATATTATGCAAGATTCAGATATATTCAACACACCTTTCTCCAGTTTAAGCATCTTGATAGAAATATGGAGGCAAAGGGCAGGAAAGACCCAGATCCCTAGATTAAACCGGCAAGCCTGAAGTCCAAGAGTTTCATTTCACAGTAGATAGCAAGCTGATCTCCAGGTTAGGAACACTGGGATTCAAGTCCCAGTTGAGACCTTTACTGATGGTGTGATCTAAGACCATAGATCTTAACTACTCAGAACCCCCAGTCTCTTCTCAAAGACCATAAATAGTGTTCTACATAGCAAGAAAGGATGTCCTCAACAGAAATTTTCTACTATTGAATTCAGTGGTCCAATCCTGCCTTCTTTCTCCTTCTCCCCCCAAAAACTGTCTAGCTATTCATTTGATTGTTAATAAGTGACTACACTGACCTATACAGAAAGGAAGCCTTGGAATATAAAGACCTGGATTAAGATTATGTCCCAGAGAATTCCCTAAGACCCTAAGTTATTGATCTGAATAGGTAGAGGTAGCTCCTTACACCAATGAAATCACAGGTCCTGGCCACAAATAAGTGTAACTGAAACCGGATCAATAGATGGGCCGCAAGGGAGGAGTTCAAAGACAAAACCAACAACTTCCCGACCTTCAGTAATAAACATAGTGCTGAGTAATTATCTGCCTTACCATGGTCCTGGGAGGTTAATTAGTGAAAAATATAATACTGAGGCATTGAGGTGGTATAATGGATGGAGAAGAGATCTGAGTTCAAATAGAGCATCAGATTGTAGTTGTGTGACCCTGGGAAAATCCTCATAAAACATAAAAGGGGGAGAGTATAGCACCATTTACCTTCCCAAGTTGTTGTGGGGATCAAGTGAAATAATGTTTGAAAAACTCTTAAAGCAGTATCTTCCCTTACCACATAGTAGGCATGATATTAATTGTTATACTTTTACACTTCCCTATCATTCCCATTTGATCAAGAAGAAATGAAGTATGAAAGACGTAAAATGTTCTTATAAAAATCCCTTCCAGAACCAGAAGGGATATTAAGAGACCGTACTCTATAATGACCTCATTTTAGAGATAAGGAAACAGAGGCAGAGATAATAACTTGCCTAGGATCACATAACTAGTAAGTGTGTAGGGGAAAAATTGAACCCAGATCTTCTGGATGCTAAAGTCTATCCATTGTTCCACCTACAGGGTCACACACCTAGCAAGTGGTAGAGCAGGACTAGAACTCAGGATCCCTGACACCAAATGTGGTGCTTTCTCCCTTGTATGACTTGTCTCTTATTTAAGTAAAATTCAGAATGAGCAATCAGTATGGCAGTGTCTTTCTGTCAGTAAATATCCACTGGGCTTGGCACAGCCAGGTTCATTAGGGAACCCATAATTGAATTTGCCTGACTGCTGAATCCCTGAACTTCTCTTTAATTAATAGACCAGTAGCAGACTCACTGAGTAGTTTCCATCACTCAGCCCCTTCAGAAAATTGGCCACATCCTTTCCTCCAGACTCCAAGCCTCTCATTCTAAACTGCTGTGAGGATCAAGTTGACTTCCTAACTTGGTCATTCCATGATGTCTTCAAGTTGCAAAGGGGAATCATGGCCCCAAACTCATAGACCTCAAGTCCTTTTTAAGAAGACATGGGTACTTTCAGTATTCCTTCCTGAGAGTTGGAGGTCATGCATCCATTTGTTTGACAAGTATTGAACACTTGTGATGTACTAGCTGCTGGGACTATAAAGAGAAGGAAGGAAGGAAGGAAGAAAGGAAGGAAAGAAAAGCAAAAAACAGGAAAGAAGGAGGGAAGGAGAGGAAAAAAGAAAGGGAAGGAAGAGGAAAGGGAGAAACTGAATAGTCCAAATTGTGGGTCCACTCTTATTATTCAGAGAGATTGGAAAGAAGGAAGAAAGAAAATTGGAGAGAGAAGGAAAGTGTTTCTGCTCTTAAGCTCGCATTGTGTCATCATCATCACACACATACATACACACACACAGTAGTTCATTCAGTTCAAGTAAATAATCCTCTAGAAAGTATCTGCCATGCACTAGTATACTGGTTATAAAGTGAAATAATGTCTTCCCCAAAATTGTTACATCTTTGGGGACACACACACACACACACACACACACACACACAACCTCCTCTATCTCTAAGCATCAACTTATTACTTGGACATGTCTTTTATCTTAACAAAGTCACTAAGGAGGTATCTACACAGTGACACAAATTAATATTATAATTGTTATAAGAAATAATTTTAACATTTTTTAGAATCATGCAATGACCTGGTTGAAGGACTATTATGAAAAAGTGACTTTTTTTTTTGCAGTAACAAAATCTAGCAGAAGTTGGTAAAGAAATTTTGTATAGCCCTGTGGCCCAGTTAAAATTAGATGAAAGGTTTTTTTTATTTGTTAGGAATTGTAACTTATCCAGTTGACATGATTTCATGAATTTCCACATTTGTATCCATGCGTTTCGGATGGGACTGGAGATAGCAGATGGTGGGAGTGAGCTAGGATCATGGGCTGAAAGTGCTTGAGTGGCAGATGGGCTGGGAGACAATGAGATTCAAGGCTAGAAAGGCATTACCTTCTTGAACTGGATAACTGGACCAATGAAGGAAAGAAATAGAGAGCAGAATGAGGGTAACAGATTTGTGGTACGGGGAGGACAGTTCCACTCAATTTACTCTCTCTCTCTCTCTCTAAGAAATATGAGTGTGTATATATACACACATATGAATATGTAGATTTATATGTATATGTTTTCATTTTCTGAAAACATTTTTGTTATTATCTAAAAATAAAATAGATCAATATTAATTTCAGATTTCAAACCAGAATTAAAATATTAGCAATAATGTGTAAAGTCACAAAATAAAATCTATTTTCCACTTTGAAAATAGCATATAGGGGCAGCTAGGTGGCGCAATGGATAGAGCACTAGCCCTGGAGTCAGGAGAACCTGAGTTCAAATGTGACCTCAGACACTTAATAATGACCTAGCTGTGTGACCTTGGGCAAGCCACTTAACCCCATTGCCTTGCAAAAACTAAAAAAAGAAAAAGAAAAAAAGAAAAAAGAAAATAGTATATAGTTTTAAAATGTACACAACACATTTTGCAAACTTTCATATTTAAGAGCCCCAGCAGTCTTAATCCACTGCTGTGGGAGTCAGATTAGATAATTTATAAAGTTCCTAATATCTCTAATATTCTGCCATCTTCTTTTGTGGATCTAAATATAAAAGCTTTGATGAGCCACATTGCCTAGGAAATATGCCTGAAAACTTCCTGGAAGAGTTAGAAAGACATTTTTTCCTCATTAGTGTTTTTATAATATTTTATAGATTATATACCAAGACAATCTTCTATGAGAGCCTTCCTCCAGAGGAGGGGTTACTTTCTACAGCTCTGGCCATGTTGTTGCATGCCCAATGCAGCTCCACACTTCAAAATTTAATTGAAAAATATGAATTTCTTAGAAACATATTCCAAAATAAATAGCAGGATGCCTATGCCAGAGTCTGGGTTTTAGAAAAATAAGTGTTTCTGTGGCAAATCGTCAATGCCTGTCTCCATTTCCATGTAGAAGATTAAAAAAGTTTCCAGAGCCCAGTGTTTTCATGTGTTCCAACCTGACCAGATTGACTATAGGAAGTTGATTTGATGTTTCTAGCCATTTTCTTGATTAATTAGCCCACGACCTAGTTTGGTCATTAACATTCATCTCTATAATCAAATTTCCTACTGTTTATCATGGCCAGAATACTGATCCACTGAGTCCTTGATACCTCAAGCCCAGGCTTGCCATTTAATATTGACCAAGGAAATAATGAAGCTTATCTTGGACTTGGCTCCATCATCGCATTTCCATGTTCTTGGTCAGCCACTGGGAGTTCTCCCCAAGGGATCGATTCTATTAGTGCCTCTAATAAGCAGCTCATAGGCATGACTAGAAGTGGCAGTGACTTGATGGAACTGTCTTGGTGTTGTCACCACTCACCTATCCCTGTTGCTGATTCAAATATCAAGTCATAGCACTTATAACGAAGTCACATAATTAGAGGGAAAAGGTTCTATAAAATATCATATTTTGTTTGTTCCTCACATTCCTTTTGGCAGAGAGAAAATAATAACGACAATGACAACAATTTGTCCAGGAAGGGAAAAGCAGGTGAAATGAATAGCAAGAAGATTAAAGACAATCAACAAGAAAATCCCCCAATTCTCAGAATTCCCTCCCAAATCCCCCAAACTCTGTTTCTAGTCTTCTTATGTATGGGGTCCATAGCTATGTCCAAGATCAGTGCACTTGCAGATAAATTAATCAAACTGCCCGGTCGATTCTAGAATCTTGTTCCACTGCAGCTCTGATTCAAAAGTCTCTCCAGGTAGACTTGTGTCCTAATCCCACAACAACAAGGCTGCAGTCATTGTGTACATGGCTATTTTTCTTCTTTTTATTCAGTCTATATCAGTTCACCTATGTCTTCCTTCAATTCTTCATATTCATCCTTAGGGCATGGTAGTATTCCATTACATTATTGTAGCACTACTTTTAGCTTTTCATCATAGAAAAGTACAAAATGCTCTGTTTGATATATAAAGTCCTAGTCCACCACTTCTTACAAATCACTCCTCACCATGAACTCTTAAGTCTAGTGACACTAGACTCCTCCGTGTTTCTCAAACAAGATTGTCCCATCTCTTGGCTCTAGACTTTCTCTTTAGCTGTTTCCCATACCTGGAATATTTTCCATTCTAAATGTTGACCTCTCAGATTTCCTTTAAATCCCAACTAAAATTCCATGGTTTACTGGAAGCCTTTACAATCTCTCTTAATTCTAGTGTTTTCCCTCTTATCTCCTTTCTAGCCTTTTTATGACTTTGCTTATATTTGTTTGCATCTTTTCTCCCTCACTAAATTGAGGGAAGGGACTATCATTTACCTCTTTTTATATCTCCAACACTTGGCACAGTGCTTTGCCCTATGATAGATACTTTAATTTCTTTTGATTATTAAAAACAAAAGAAAAATGAATCTTTTTTCAAATCAAATTCAGTAAATATTATTAATTTTTTGCTACATACCAGGGATTGTATTAAGTTTTAGACTCCAGAGTTACAAAGATTGAAGACCCAAATAAAGTTCTTTTCCTCTTTCCTCAAAGAGATTGTATTCTACCTAGAGAGGCATGGTCAGAAGAGGAAATAACACATCATGTAGACAGAGAAGCAAATGCAAAAATAAATGCTAAATAAAACAAAGTGATTTGGATGATTAAACTAGCAAGACCAGAAAAGGTCTTCTGAAGGAACTGGAGCTAGATCATCCTGAGCTTTTTTTTTGGTATTTTCTTGGTAGGATCATTCATTCATTCATTTATTTATCTGTTTGTTTGTTTATTTGTTTGTTTATGTTTTGTTTGTTTTCCAATTATATACAATAATAGTTTCAACCTATCATTTTCTGTAAGGTTTTTAATTTTACAATCTTTCCTCCATCCTTCTCCCCACAGAAGGCAGTCTGATAATCTTTATATTGTTTTCATGATATACATTGATTGAAATTGAATGTGTTGGGAGAGAAATCATATCCTTGAGGAGAAAATAAAATATTAGAGATAGCAAAATGATGTAGTACATAAGACACTTTTTACAAAAAAAAAATTGAAGGTAATAGATTTTGGTCTTTGTTTAAACTCCACAGTTCTTTCTCTGGATACAGATGGTATTCTCTATCAGGTACTCTAAAAATGTCCCTGATTATTGCATTGATGGAATGAGCAAGTCCATTAAGGCTGATCATCACTTCCATGTAGCTGTTAGGTATACAATGTTCTTCTAGTTCTGCTCATCTAGCTCAGCATTAGTTTATGCAGATCCTCCCAGTCTTCTCTGAATTCCCCTCCTGGTTTCTAATAGAACAATAGTGTTCCATGACATATATATATATACAATTTGTTCAGCCACTCTCCAACTGATGGACATTCACTCGATTTCCAATTATTCACTACCGCAAACAGGGCTACTATGACTATTTTTGTACAAGTGATATTTTTACCCTTTTGGATCATGCTAAATCTTGAAGGAAGCTAAGGACTCTAAGAGATCAACATGAATGAAATGCCTCAAACATAGGGGATTAACCTGTGCAAAGAGACAGAAGTAAAAGACAGACTCATTTGCCTACAGAGATTGACCAATAGGGTTGGAATGCAGGTAGGGTGTGGGAGAGGTCCTAGGAAATCAAAATGGAAAGATAAGTTGGGGCAAGATGTGAGTGAGGATTTTACATACCAAGAAGAAGGTTTAAGTAAATATATATATATATATATATATATATATATATATATATATATGTACACATATAATTTATATGTGTCTCCTTGACATGTGAAGCCAATATTTATTCATTAATTAATTCACTCAACTATCTGTTTCCTGCTCCTGTAATTTCATTGATTTAAGAAAGTCTTGGTGAAGATCTAATAATATGGTCTGACGGGTTAGAGTTTGAGAGAGTTTTCTGTGGGTATTGAGAATTTAAGTTACTTGTTCAGAGTCCCATGGCCAAGATATGGTAGAGTAAATGTCAGCCTTCTTTTGCCCCATTTGCTTCTTAGGAGTTTATGGCTTATTCTAGAGACTGTGTGGAAAGCCACTGATGCTTTCTAGTCAGGAAAGGGTCAGAACTTAATATGACTTGCCAACTTAAATTTCTAAGTTAAGCATCGTGACTATTTACTGAAATATGGGACATCTTGTATCTTGCCCTTTTTTTTGTTTTCAGGAATAATTTCTCAACCTGGAGTCTACTGGAATATAACCTATGCCTTCTCCTCTTTAACCCTAGGTTGATAGAAAACAGCAGCTTTAAATTTATGGTTGTTAAATAGATTGTTAATGAACAAAGGAATCTATCAACTTCTTGCAGACCAGAACTATATAAAAAAGCTAATTACCCTACCATTTTGTTAATGGTTATTTTAATCATACTGACTGCCCTCCTTGGCAGTGAGGGCCATTAGGCAGCAGAGGCAGGAGGCAAGTGATCATGGGGAAATGGGGCTGGTATTGGGAATTGGACTCAGGAGGACAATTTGACTTGTCATTGTATAAAGACATAAAGCTTCATTGTTGTATGCAGACACAACTGGCTGCTTAAAAGTCTATTTCCCTCCTGATGAAGTGAAAATCTGCTGGTTTCTTTCCCACTGTTCTTCAGCCTGTAAACTGATTAGGTCCTATTTTCAGTCCGTAACCTGATTTAGCTTCCATTTTAATCAATGCAAGCAGGAACTATAGGTTACCTATAGGTACAAAGAGATCTAAACTTAGCTAAGGAAATTTACAGATGAGACAATATCTATAATAAAGTTCAATAGTAAATAAAGTTTTACGGTGGTTATGGGTGCACTGTATTTTAAGGTACATTTAACTATGTTTTATGGAATTTTTCCTTTGGAAGAATCCAGTCCAACAATCATCTATTAAATGCTTATGATGTGCCAGAAATAGCAAAAGGTACTGGGAAAATATGGACAAAATAAAAAGATTTCTCTGACCTTAAGCAGTTTTCATTCTATTAGAGTAATAAAGCCTATAGTTCGTATACATGATAAAGTCAAAGTTATTTTTTTTCCCACATGACTTCCGATATTTCCTACAAATGTCATCCTTGGTGTTCTTGCCAAGAGCTTGCCTCTACCTAAAAATAGCAAAGTTGTCTTCAGGGGAACCTGATTTTGCAAACAAAAGAAAGGAAGACATGATTGTCTCAATTATGTAAGTATTGGCTGCAATCATCATTTAACTAGGATACTCAGTGTCTGATGACTACATAGAAGAGGTTAGCAGATAGAAGTCATATTGACTTTTTCTTTGAAAAGTCCATCTACACTTTGCATGTTTCCTGAACCCCTCCTTTCACTTGCTAACCTCTCCTGCCATTTCCTGTTGCTTCAGAGTCCTTGACTCTGGATCCTGCCCCACTGCATTTCTTGGTGAAGGATAAACTACAGATAGTATGAGTTCTTGCCAGCTTCAGACTTTGGTTCCCTAGTTGCTATCCCACCTGCATTTAACTGCTATAATTCACAGATGTGGACCTGACACTCTTCAGTGAATGACTTTCCTTGGGCTGTTTTCCCCATTCCCACAAGATGGACTTTGCAGGAAGTGTACCCAGTATTATTGTAGTGACTAGGTGAATGGTGAATTTGAAAATGATATGTTTTTGTCAACATTTTTAATTTAATCAAATAAATCAGCTTTTCTCAAATTCTTTTTATTTTATTTTAATTTTATTCAATTTACAATGCATCCTTTTCTATTTTCTGACTCAGTATTTTGCTAACACTTTATAAATAGCTGATTTGTTCCAAAAATAGAATAACTTACTTTTAGAGTTAATTTTAAAATGTGAAAAGAAAAACCACTAAAGAAAATAGAACAGTAATCCCATTTCCATATAAAATTATAATTTTAACAATTCTTATATTCTTGCTTTGAAAGAAAATTAAACTATTGCCAACTATAAGAAGAAACCTAAACATCTAACTCTGAGGACCTTCTTCTTAATTAAAAAATATTCAATTTGTAAAACTTGTAGGGGCAGCTAGGTGGTGCAGTGGATAGAGCACCAGCCCTGGAGTCAGGAGTACCTGAGTTCAAATCCAGCCTCAGACACTTAATAATTACCTAGCTGTGTGGCCTTGGGCAAGCCACTTAACCCCACTGCCTTGCAAAAACTAAAAAAACAAAAAACAAAAAACAAAAAACAAAAACCTTGTAAGCAGTATTCTAGAATAAAAAAACAAAGCCAGGCCTGATATTTTCCATGGTGACTGATACTCTGGGAGGAAATGAGGTTTAAGGGCATTGTGTCCCTCTTGTGTGGAAATCACAGTTGCTTTAAAATGTCCCTCTCTTGTGGGAAAATCATCCTCTGGGCTTGGTAGAGAAACAAAATTGATAGCAGTAGGAATTGTTCCATTATGAAACTAGAAATCCCCATGATATCCACACTGGACAAGTATGAAGATATGATGACTTGCCTTTGGGCCCCCATGTTTTACCATGTTTTAAAACTTAGACATAGTAACTTTTTTGAATCCTATTTTTTCTCCCCAAACTGAGGGAAAGAAATTAATGTAGGAGTCCATGATTTTTATTCTTAGATTCCATATTGTCCCCTATCCTCCACAGAAGACTAAATTGGTTCATTTCTAGAGTGGAGAAAGGAAATTCATAGAAGGAATTATTTTATTATACAAATAGAGAGATAACTTTTTAAGTTCTAGGATTAGATGTCTCTGGGACTAGAATTAAAGTTCACCTAGGCAGTGTTAACAATTAGAACTCTACTGGGAAATCTTGGACATATAACCCTCTCTCTGAACCTCAGTTTGCTTATCTCTAAAATGAACAGGGGATGGATTCAATGACTTTTAAAATCTCTTCACATCTTTGAATCCTATGATCCTAGAAACACATTTGACTGAAGTCAATGGAGGAAAAAAACAATATTAAAATTAATCAGACAACTTTGCTGCACCATTTTCCAACTAATTCTGTTAGCACTAGCTCAATATATTCACAGATGAAATCATAGAATATGATTGTCCAACCAGTTCATTTTACAGATGACCAGAGAAGAGGTGAGGGAGAGGCATTTATCTAGGATCACCCATAGAGCTTGAATTAGAAACCAGGTGTCCCAATTCCCAGTCCCTTGTTCTTTCCACTATCCAGTCTATTTGTTCTGATGCTGAAAAGTTAATGAATCTGAGGACAGTGGTGGCATTGATGGAAGCTCATTCAGGAGAAAATGTTTCTAATTTATTCCAGAGATAGTAAGTTATGGTGGAAAGTGTGCTGCCATAACTATAAGTTGTGAATTGGGGAATCTTAACTCAGATATTTTTTGATCTTCATTTTCTTCAAAGAGTTATTGCTCCCCAGAGAACTGTATTCAAATCCTGCTTCCAACACTCACTTGCTGTATAACCCGGAGCAAGCTATTTACCAACTTCATCATCTGTAAAATGGACAAAATGGCACCCACCTGAGGGTTGTTGAAAAGAGTAAATGAGATATTTATGTATATTACACCCATTATTCTTATTCTCATATTCTTATCTTAATTTCATTTTTAATGGAGTTTAGGCTGAAACAATCTTGGGGACCATCACTAATTTGGCAAGTCACTAATGGAAAATTATCATTATTTTATAGTTAACATTCTACAGTTTATTGAAAAGGTGGATAAAATAACTGCTTTCTGTCAATGAATAACAGTATTAGAATATCAGTTCATCTTCTTTAGGATCATGGAAGGGATAGTCAGGACAAATCCAGGGGGTGACAAGACAACAAGGACACTTTATCCTGGGCCTATGAGGTTTTGATTTTTTCAACTGCATCTCTCTATTTTCTTAGATAGTCTCTAATTCTACTTAGTCTCTCTATTTCATAAAATTTGGAGAATATGAGTATTCAGGAAGCCAATATTTATCAGAAATAGAGTTCTTAAGATTTTTAATGGCTAAATATTATGGCCAGGGAAGTTTTATTTTCAATTATACTTTAGTTTTTAGTTCAATATTGTTTATATATCTTTTTGGAAAAAATATATTTTTTTAAGGCATTGGGGTTAAGGGACTAGCCCAAGTTTGCACAGCTAGGCAATTATTGAAGTGTCTGAGCTCAGAAATGAACTCAGGTCCTCTTGACTCCAGGTACTCCTGGGGGAGGTACTCCTGGTACTCTATTCACTGTACCACCTAGCTATCCCCATTTGTCTAATTCTAAAGAATGTTTTGGGACCTATATTTAAAATCCAGGATTTGTCATCTATTCATTTACCAAGGAACATGAATAATTCTAAAAATAGTCATTCCTCGTTGATAAATGGTCAAAGGATATGAATAGACAGTTTCCAAATGAAGAAATTAAAGCTATAAATAATCATATATATACATATATATATATATATATATATATATGTATATATACTCCAAATCATTATTGACTGGAAAAATGCAGATTAAAACAACTATGCATTATCATCTCACACCTATTAGATTAGTCCAGATGAGAAAAAAGGGAAGATTATTAATGTAGGAGAGGTTGTGGGAGGATCGGGTCATTGATGCATTTCTGGTAGAGTTGTGAACAGATCCAACCATTCTGGAGAACAGTATGAAGCTATGCCCAAAGAGTATTAAAACTGTTCATACCTTTTGATTCCCTAATTCTAGGCCTATATCCAGAAGAAATTATTTTTAAAAAAGGGAAAAGTCCTGCATGTTCCCAAATATTCATAGCAGCTTTTTTTGGTAGTGGCAAAGAATTGGAAATTGAGGGGATGCCCATCAACTGGGCAATGGCTAAACAAGTTATGGTACATGAATACTATGGAATATTATTGTTCCATAAGAAACCATAAATGGTCAGACTACAGAGAAACATGGAATGAGTTACAGGAACTGATGCTGAGCGAAGGGAGCAGAGCCAAAGAAATCATTGTATACATCAGCAACACTGTAAGATGATCAACTTTGATGGAAACAGCTCCTCTTGGCAGGTCAGAAAGCTGGGAAACTGCATTAAACTGGCTATGGACAATGTTATCCCAATCCAGAGGAAGAAAAACAAAACAATAAAAACAAAAACAAAAGAAAGAAGCTTTCAGAATCTTTATAAAAATTTATAAAAAATTATCTCTTATGTATCTCTTTTCCCTTAATCTTAATTCCTTGTACCAAAAATAACTAATCTGTAAACATGTTTATCAAAAATATGTATGCACAATGCTAATCTGAACTGTTCACCCCTGGGGTGGGGTGTGAAGGGAGGGTGAAAAGATATTTTGTAACTTAAAAATATACACATGCTTATGGAAGAATGTTAAAAAAATATAAAATAGATGAACTTTAAAAAATAATTATAATTCTAGTCATTTGATCATTATTTGAGGCAGTCAGGTGACTCAGTGTATAGAACACTGAACATGGAGTCAGAAAGATCTGAGTTCAAATTTTGCCTCAGATGTCCACTAACTGTGTACTCAAACTTTTTTAGTTCACTTTCCTCATCTGTAAAATGGAGGAATAAAAACAGCCCTATCTCACATAGGATCACATGAGATAATAATTGTAAAATACTTAATACAGTGCTATATGAATGTTAGTCATTATTATCAGTGCAGTTGTCATTGTTGTTAATTGGTTGACTATATCATACCTGAATTGCCATTTCTCCTATTTCCTTCCAAGATCTCATTGATCAATAAGTCCAGTCTCCTTCAGAATGACCTTTCTGTAATGTCTGGTCAAAATGACCTCATCCTGAATTACTCTCATAAATTTTACTGTTTCTGGAAATAAGTGCCCATGACTCCGGAATTTATCCATCACATCTTTGAGAACAAAAGGTTGGTTGAGTTTGTGCAGGTGGAAAGACCTTTTGATTCTAGTGTTGCATGTTAGCTATTTCATGGGCTCCAACAGGAAATAAACAATTTTCAGTTCCATTAGAGAAGTCTGGGAGAATGTAGCTATTTTTATCATTTACTATTGCTTTATGAAATTCTCTGATTGTTCCAGAATATTTCTCTAAGATTTTAATCCATTCATAATTTTCTCTTAAGAAAATCTACTGGGCGTCTAGGTGGTGCAGTGGATAAAGCACCGGCGCTGGAGTCAGGAGTACCTGGGCTCAAATCCGGTCTCAGACACTTAATAATTACCTAGCTGTGTGGCCTTAGGCAAGCCACTTAACCCCATTTGCCTTGCAAAAACCTAAAAAAAAAAAAAAAGAAAAAAAAGAAAATCTACCAATCTTTTCCTTCCTTAATGATGAGAAAGTATTCATTTTTTTCTGGGCAATTTTGAGATGGTAGAAGCTTGGTTTCATTGGCATTTACTTTTGTTCTTATTTATACTTCCTAAATCTGATGTCCATTTTTGTTCTTTGTTCTCTCCTTTTTCTCTTCATCCTCCTCTTCTACTTCTTCCTTCCTCTTCCTCTAAATCTGGTGTCATCCATTTCTTTCCCCTTTCTTTTCCTCTTTCTCTCCCCTCATTTTCTCATCTGTTTTTTTGTAGAGGAGAGGTGTTGGGGGGCTCTGCTATCTTCTGACTATGACTACATGTTCCACCAATTATCACATGAACAGAAGTCTCAAACTACTTAACAATTCAATGAATTCAGTCATTGTGTGTATGGTGGGATGAGGCAGAGTCATATTGTGGTTTTTTTTAATTATGTGGATACAATAACGGACTGTATTCAGTGAATCTCATCCACATCATTTTGGATAAAATATTTTGGTGCTAAATTATAAAACTCAAAATGAATAAAGTCTTTCTTAAAGAAAAAAATATTTTGGTGCTCAGTAATCAAATCATGAGACTTTTTAGATAATAATTAAGAAATAAGCCATTGGAATTACTTCTGGTAACAAATCACCAAAAATCCAAGGCAGTAGCTACAGGGCAATCAAGAGGTTAGACATTCCAATAAATCTCATCTTTTCAAGCTGGATGAAGGCTAAAACTTCTCTAAGAAGTCATTTTGTAGCTATTACAGAGAGCATGGTGTTTGATTCTCTTTGGAATTATCATTAAAATTTTGGTATGCTAAAAAAGGCTTTTGTATGAACCATGATCTAGTATTTGAAGTCCAATTTCAGGTCATTTCATAGAATGTCAAATGTGAAGAGATCTTAATATTTATATAGTCTTTTCCCCTCATTTTACAGATGAAGAAACCAAGGTTTGATTTGGCAAGTTTAAATGGTTGCCCCTTAAGCAAGTAAGAAAGAGGTCTAGGATTAGAATGCAGGTCCTCTGATTCTGGGCAATTATAGTATCTTTTTTATTGATGCCATGGGAGCATATATAAAAACTAAAAGAGACCTTGGAGGTGATCTAGGCCAATCACCTCCCTCTACAGATGAGGCAACTGAAGCACAGAGAGGTTAAGTATTTTTCTCAAAGTTATTCCAAAAGTAATAAATAGAAGTGTTATGACTAGAGATCACTGTGTTTTCTCCTGTTTTACTATTGGTGGAGCTCATCAACTTATTGGAAGACCTGAGTTCAAATTTGATACTTACAAACTATGTGATGCTGGGCATGTTACAACCCTGTCTGCTTCAGTTTACTTCTCTTTAAAATGAGCTAAAGGAGGGCATGACCAATCAATCCTTTCTCTTTATCACAAAAATCTCACAAGGGGTCATCAAGCGTCATACGCAACTGAAGTAACACAACAATAGCAACAACAACCGCTGAAAAGCAAACATAGTCAGACCACATGTGGTACCATGGAGTCAGCAGGCCTGTGGTCACATTCTGGCTCTGCCGGCTTATTACCTAGGTTGTCCCCAATAGAATCTGAAGTTCCTTCCAGCTTTAAATCTCAGGACACTGGGAGCATAAATATTTGATTGAACTTACTAGTTGCTTGAATTAACCATTTTGACTGAATTGACTCATCAGTTCATTTAACAGGTTCAATTTGTAGCTTCCTATACAAACAGAAAATAACATTCTGACCCATTGGTTTCAACATAGTACTGAAAACACACAATCTAAATTGAAATCAAATGGATTTTCCACATGTTGCACTTGTAAGATTAAGTAAGGATTCTTGTGTCTTGTCTGTAAAATGAGGGAGTAATACTTTATGATCTCAAGGTCCTTTTATAGCTTTTATTATAAGATTATAACTTTGGACTTGGAAGGGATATCAAATGTCATATACTTCTATATTCTCAGTTGACAAATAAGACAACTGAGTCTCAGGAACGGTAAGAGAATCCCCAAAATTTACAGAGATAGAGAACATCAAAGGTGAGATTTGATCCAAGGATTTCTGATTCTAAATCCAGGGTTCTTTTTATTATGCTACCCTAGCAAAAAAAAAAAAGCAAGCCCTTTTAACTCTTTTCCTTATGTGAGCTATCATTCTCAGGGTGGATTTCATTGGAATCATTTCCCCTTTCTGACTTGATCCTTTCAATCTTCATCCCTCCCCATATGCATTGCATGTGAGAATGAACTGGTTTAGTCCTATATTGTTGAATGGGGCTAAAAGTAGTTGTCCCAGGTGATAGGTTGCAGTTAGTGGTTTGGCATGTGTTTACATATCATCGGAATTGCTTCATCATTGATTCCTAGTTTTAGAATGGCACAAAGACAGAGCTTCAAGTTCACTCCCAAAAATCCATTAGGGCACGACTGTACATAGTATGTCTCCACAAATAACCCTATTTCTTCTGTTGTGCAGGGACACAATGAGGGCTCCATAGCAAGCCACCTGTAAACACATAAAGAAAAGCACAGTGAAGAATTGGAGACCCATTCTGAGTTCAGGATGGTCAATATCCAAATAGACACCATTCTGGGATCTTACTATGATCACTGAAGTAGAAAAACTTAGATCCAGTTGACCCAGGTTATCTGCAGCAATTGAAAAGATGGCAGTGATGTCTGTGGGGATAATAGGGGAAAGAAAGCTAGAATTCATTCAGAGTTGCCATTCTAAAGCTTTATTGTTGCATTTTTTTCTGACTTTGTTTTATTGGTGCATAGATATTCCAAAGCCCCCAGTGGATCTCACTGATTTGTTCTCCAATTGAGCAGATTCCATCCTACTCTTCATATCTGATTCTTGTTCATGGGAGTCCCTTTCATGTGTTTGGGGCCTTCCTCAATTTCTTCTAGTATAGAAAGGATGCTAGTTGAACACATGGTGTCATTTATTATCTCTGACTGTCTATATGGGATCTACACATCTCCTCTCCCTCCTTGCTTCACTCATGTTGGACTTAAACTTCTCCTTCATGTCTTTAAGTCAGGGATCTTCCTCACATTCACTAGCCCCTTTTCAGTTTTCTTTGTGTATTATCTTCCCCCATTAGATAATAAACTCTGTAAGGACTAGAGCTATCTTCCTTTTTTTTCCATATTTATATGCCCAACATTTATACAAGGTCTGGCACTTAGTAGGTGATTTTGACTATTTATTGACTATATCACATTTCCACATGTCTTTGATGTCATCTTTTATTGTGTTTCATAAAATCATAAATCTGCAGCCAGAAGAAATCTTACGGTCCATATTAGCCATTTTGCAGATGAGGTAATGGAGGCAAAGAAAGGTTAAGTGACTTCCCCAAGACAAAAGAAACAGAACCAGGATTTGAACCTGGGCCCTTTTCCTCCAATTCTGTTGCTCTTTTCGCCATATCACAATGCCTTGTAGTTGTTCTTGTTCCTTTCTTTGTTAATGGCTCCCGCCTGCTCAGAGCCACCATGGCATCCTCTCCACTGACCTCTGAGTGCCATTCTCTTCAGAGAATGTAGTGGTCCATGACTATCAACTACTTCCCAACATGATGCTTAGACACAGTCTGATAATCTACCGAGCTTTACAGAGGAACTTGAAATGTTTTTTGAACCAGACTTGAGAACAGAGGGAAAAAATAATCATTGCTATCCTCTAAATAGTCCTCTTGCCTGGGGTAAAACACTTCCCATGAAAGTAGTGCTGTTATCTCTTCCACATCTTAAGTTTGAGGAGCCTAGTGCCCCCATGATCTGGGAAATATACATAAATTTTTTTGGCCCTCCTGTTTTACCAAAGAAGTCTCCCCCCCCCCCCACTTTATGGAGTATTTACAGAGTCTTAATATAAAATTTGTTAAGTATTTGGTCATAGACTCTGTTTCATCTGCTGGTCTTCACATGTCATCTGTGACTGCTACAAAACTCCCAAAGATTTAATTTCTTTTGCCCAACTGCAATATATCAAAACCGCAATGGGGAAAGTCCTGATGTAGAAGGCATAATTGTAATCACAACCCGTACAGTGTTGTTGTAGAGGGATTGTAGAGAATCTGAATGAAATATATAGATATGTTGCTCTAAGGAACCTCAAAGTTCATTTAGTCAAAAGTCCTCACTTTCCATATAGGGAAATTGAGGCTCCATAAGGTTGAAAGGATTCGCCTAATCACAGAGGAATTGCATGACAAGACTGGGATTTTAACCTTTATCCTCTGATTTACTTCCAAATTCATTACTCTTTTTACTGCACAATAAAGAGTAGGGAAAGTAATTGAAGTTGGGGAAGGAAGAGTAGGGGACTCAATGTTTATTTAAAAAGAAGCTGGCATAATAAAACTTCTAAGTATTCTGCCACTTGAGATCCCCTTTAAGCCATCAAGTCTACACATTTACAGAAAATGGTTATAGATGCTTATGGAAATGAGTTTCAAACACTAAACTAGCCTAAAGTAACTTATATGTCATCAATAAAAAAAAGTTATATTCCACATAGTCTCTATTAAGTATACTTTCTTGTAATTAAAGTATTTAAAATTATAATCCATTGCTCAGAAAAAGCTCTGATTTCCCCAGGATTGGAATTTTCTGTTTTGGAAACACTTCCTTTAATACTAATCAAAACTCAAGCTCATCTAGGACATCATCATCATCATCATCATCATCATCTTTCATCAAAGGAATAATAACTAACATTTTTATAGTGATTAAACGGCTACATAAAATCCAATGTTTATATGTGCTATTTCAGTTGAGCTCACAAAAACTGTCAGTCAGGTCCTATTATTATTATTATTATTCCCATTTTGCAAATGAGAAAACTGAGGCACTGAACAATTATGTAATTTTGCCCAGGGTTACAAGTGAATATTTGAGGCAGCAGCTAAAACCACATCATCCTGACTCAACCCTCTAAAGATTATGCCACCTCTTGTAATTTGAATATGTTCTATTAATCAGCATCTTTTCATAGCTTGTTAAAAATGGAAGGAAACCAAGTTACCATGTAGTCCAAACTTTCCACTTTTTAATTAATTCTATTTTTAATTTGTGGGGGAAAACTTACTTAAAATAAATAAAACAAACATTTCCATAACATCGTATAATTTAAAAAAAGATTATTGCATATGAAACTGCAAATCTATTATGTATATCTGGCTATTCCTTTTAAATATAAAACAAAATTATCATATAAATTTCTTCTTTTTTCCCCTGTTTTTCTTAATGATAAAGCTCATTCAAATTAATGAGATTCAAAAAGTTTAAAATTTTACACAAGTTCATAAGCTAGTAAGTATCACAGTTGAGATTTGAACTCATATCTTCAGATACTTAATTAACCCAGTTCTTTCCACTCCTTAATACTTCCTTATTAGTCAGCTTAACTTCTTCTCAAGTAATGCTAGATTTTAAAAAAAGACTTTAGTGAATTCTCCAGCCTAAATTTTATTGAAGAAAAATTCCATACTCATCTTAGCATCTCAGCTCCAGACTCCTGATATTCAGAGACCCTCTTGATGGTGACAAGACTTATCTTGTTCTCCTAAGGAAACAAATTGAGAATTAGAATTAGAAAGCACAACCTATATTTTTTCTTAGCTCTGAGAAAAAGGCTAAGGGTTCATCAAAAAAAAAATTTGGTGATGAAGGTATCTTGGCTTTGAAGTAAACTTTGGTTCTCCCAATGCTAACAAAGCCATCTGATGTAAAAACACCAGGAAGAGTTCATGAGCAGGACCATCCATATCTCTGGGAACAGAAATAAATATAATTTATCAGGAAATAGGAAGTATGAGACACTGGATGTCTCTAATTGACTTGGGAGGTAGAAGGCAAGAAAGAGAAAAATGAACATGGTGACTTTTTTGCCAGTAATTTGGAATTTTTGGGAAAATTCAGAGGACCTGAGTTCAAGTTTTGTCTCTGCTCTTCCAATGTGTTTGTCCTTAGATAAATCAGTTTACCTGTTTAGACTTGTTTTTTCCTCTGTAAAATAAGGAGTTTGCATGAGAGGACCTCCAAGGTCTCTTCAGATCATTTAAGTCATGTCCAACTCTTTCTGGCTCTATTTAAGGATTTCTCGGCAAAGATTTTCCATTTCCTTTTCCAGCTCATTTTACAAATGGAGAAACTGAGGCTAGCAGTATTAATTGTCAGGTCACACAGCTAGTAAGTTGTCTGTGGCCATATGTGAACTCAAGTCTTTCTGACTCCAAGGTTGGTCCTTTAGCCACTGTGCCACTTAGCAGCCCAAAGTCATTTCCAATTTTAAATCTGCCAAGCTTTTAGATTCTCTTTCTTCATATCCAGAGAAGGATGCAGGTTGGACTTTCTGAACAGCCTAATGCTACAGTAGCTCTTGATCCCAGGCTTTGGCTTATTTCTACTCATGAACCAGTTTTACTGCCCAGAATACGAAGATGAGCAATCTGGCAGACGTGAGTTTTTATGACTGCTAATTAGTACTCTATTTATGCCCTTTTAATCGGTTATTATAATAAGACGGCTATGACATTTATTATTTCTTTTGGTACTTTCTTGCTGCTGCAGAAGTAGGGGGTGTATTTTCTTTTCTCTCATTACTTTCTATGCTTGAATAGTAATAACAAGGCTGATTTTTAAAAGACTAAGTGAGGAGCAGGAGCCAGCTCTGTTCTGAGAAAACATTCACCCTCTCTTCTTGTGTTTCCTGGGTCAATAGATGATTAACATGATACCTATGGGAATAAAGTCTTGTCCCCAAAGAGATGAAAATCACAGAGAAGATGAAGAGAATCCAGAGAAAGGCAACCAGAATGGGAGCAGTAGAAGTACCAGGGGTTATTTAGCCTTAGAAGGTAAAACTTGGGGGAAGGGAGAACATAGGGTAACTGGATTATAAAATTAGAATTGAAAGAGATTTTAGAGACCATCTCAATGCCATCCTACATCTCTCATTTTACAGATGATGAAACTGAGGCACAGAGAGGTTAGGACTTTCTCAAGGTCCCATAGCTAGTAAATGGTCAAGCTGGAATTTGAATTAGTTCTAAATTCAGCAAACCTTCTGCCACACCCACATTGTATATGGAGTTGTCTTCAAGCATTTGAATATTATAAGGAGGAAGGATTATGGTGATGTACTCAAGCCCAAGCCCCAAAGGCTAAGTTAGCAGCAATAGTTGAAAACAGGGAACACACACACACATACACACACACACACACACACACACACACACACACACAAACACTCTTAACTTTCATTCTCAATTTACTTGTAGAAATCTAGAGTCTAACTCAACATCTGTCACATGGTAGGCTCTTGGGTGGTTGCATTGAATTGAATTAAATTGGGCTCTAAATAATAATTTTTTTTTTTCTGCCAGCTGATCCCTGAAAACTTTTCAAGTCTGGTTGATAAAGTGCTGCGGTGAGAACCACAATTATCCATTAAGTGTTCAGGACAGTGGAAGCTTTATTCAGAAATATAGCTGTAGAAAGAGTCAGAGGAAGATTCCTCTTTACTGAGGGCTTTTATACTCTAGGGAAAAAATACAACACAACTTGTTTCTCTTAGGGGAAAAAACTAGGAATAATGAGGAGTGTGGTTCATTCTTTATCCATAGTGGGCCACGAGAGCACAAAATAGGCTATTGAGAATGGTGAGTTCAAATTCTGAGATGGATCTAGCTTCCTTCTAACTGAAATGGAGAGTGGCACAAAAACGGAGTCACTCAGGACAAGAAAGAGACCTTCTCTCGGGTCATCCACTGTGAAAACAACTTTTGAGACAGATAGTACCTTGGTATCTTGTAAGGAGTCATCATGAGGTAGGAGGCAATGCAACAATAGGGGATGAATGATGCAGCAGTTTCATTTGTTTGATGTTTAAACCTCCCTCAGGAGCCTGAAAAATGTCACTTGAAGGGAGAACAAAATGATTCCAATTTAACCATTCCAAATGGTAGATGAATCATTGGGAATGTTTTTTTTTTTTTTTTATTCTGAATTTAAGAAATAAAACAAGAATTTCCATAGCATTTTCAAATAGGGAAAAAAAAAGATGATTGCACATGAAATTACCAATATATTACATATAACTTGTTAATCCTTTTAAAAAATAAAGTCATCAGGTAACCCTATCCTTTTCTTTCCTCCCCCCTCACTTTGGAGAATCTTTTTTCAAGTCGCATCCAAGATAGAGAACTTGTAAGAAGTCTCTGATGTGGATATAGATAGATGTGAGGCTTCCTATCCCAGGTGGATGAGCCTCGGGGAACTTTGCTCTAGGCTCCAAAGGGTAGCCTTGACTTCATTTTTCCCCTCATCCTGGGGGCTTCAGAATGCTCAGAAAGCACTAGAATAAATAAAATCCCACTCTGGTCAACAGCTTAGTCAATAATAGGCCATGTCTAGCTGGGTGCAATCTGCCACCTGTCTTAACAGTAGCCCCCCCCCCCCCTTCCCCAAGGTCACTGCCTAATTTGATGACTTCTAAGAGATGGGAGTGAACTGTGCATCCATGCTAAGAGTGACTGTTTGGCAGAATTTACTGCTTTAGAGCATTTGCTGGTCCCCAGCAGCAGGGACTGTTTTTTGAGCCCTGCCTCCCAAATGTTCCTCTCCAGAACTTTTACAGTAAAATGCATTTAGTGCATTTCCTAAAAGATCTTAATTGCCAATTAATAAACTTTCTGTCGCTCTCTTAATCAACCAGAAAAGACTGATGAAGTGCTACCAGAGACTTCTAGCAATAGTAGACCTTCCAAATCTTCACTGTGCTGGAATTCTCTTTTAAAAATTCTCTCCTAGGAGAAGAAGCCTGGCTAGGGAGTCAGTCACAGGGGTCAGGAACAGAAATTCAAGTCTTGGCTCTGATAACATTCTGTCTGGGGGAGCCATCACTTCCAGATGGTTCCCAAAGAGGATTGATGACTCAGGTTTTTCTTATCAACAAAATCTAGTACCTACAAGGTGCTAGGTACTGGAGATACAGGTACCCCAAAGCAAATACTCCCAGCTCTCAAGGAATTAACATTCTAATGGGGGGGGCAAGGATAAATGGGTGTATATATATATATATATATATATATATATGTATTAATATATTATATACATTTTATGTGTCCATATATGTATTGGATGCATATATTACACTATATATATATATATACATATATATATATATATACTTTTCATGTATCTTATCCATGCATATAGAAATACATACATAACACAAATAGATGCATCTGTGCTTTGCATATTGTCTGTCCAAATGAATGTGCGTGAGTGTCTGGAGAGATATGTACATGAATTCAGATGTGTATGTATCTAAAAGTGAATGAGCCTCTAGAAGCCTACTGAATACATGTAGGTGTGTGTGTGTGTGTGTGTGTGCATGCAAACATGTGGTAGGTATTTATAAACACAAATATTTATGTATTTATAATTAATATTCATTTTGCAGATACACACACACATAGATATGTTAAGTACAAGGTACTTTGGGAGAGAGGAGGCATTAGCAATTGGGAAAGAATCAGAAAAGTCTCCATGCAGATGAGCTGCCTCTTAAGGGGAAAAAAAGGACTTTCTGAGGTAGAGGGAAGAAAGGAGTGAGTTCCAGGGACAGGGGATGGATCATGAAAAGCTACAAAGACAGAAGATGGAGAATCATCATGAGGAACTGAGAGAAGGACTATTTGGCTGGGGTGAAGAGAGTGGGAGGGTAAACAGCCAATGAAGTCGGAAAGGTAGTTTAGGCCAGACAAGACTGGGCTTTAAAAACTCAACAGAGGAGTCAGTAGTGTATCCTAGAGATCATAAGAAGGCCCTGAACTTGGTTCAGTCAGGGAGTTACATGGTCAGATCTGTGTCACAGTAGTGTATAGGAAGGGGTGGTAGTGTGAGGGGAGATTCAAAGAAGAGTGAGCAGTTTGGAGGCTTTTGCAATAATCTAAATAAGAAGTAATGAGAACCTTAAGGAAGATGGTTGCTTTGTGATTGGAGACAGTTTCACTAAAAGATTCCTATTAAAAACCAGATCCTAATAACTTTAATAAAATGCAGATTATATTCTCTACTTTCACTGTGATGCTTAAAAGTCAGCAGGAAAGATGATGGACTCTAAGACTTCTGTGAGCTAGTGGGGATCAGAAAGGTTGACTCATAGCCATGAAGACCTGAGTTCAAGTCTGGTTTCTGAAACCAGCTGTGTGAACATGACTAAGATACTTAACCTCCCATACAACTCAGAGGCTATAAATTACAGAGGAGCTGTGGATCTGTGGAGGTGGATGAATCCATGATGCCTAATCCATGCCTTCTCCCCACCAAAATGAAAGAGAGCCTTAGTCACTACCAAGACTCAAATCCAACGAAAATATTTGTGGTTTAAGTAATACTGTCTCACAAACTCCTTTATCTGAGGTCTGCCTCAGATTTCAGGATTCTTTGTCACTGAATTTTCTGCTCTTATTCAGAGTTGTTCTTTGGGGCTCCCTCCAGTGCCAATTGGCAAGGATCTTGATTTTTTCTTCTTTGCTCACTGGTGCCATGCAAAAGATCCACTTTTGGGGGCGGCTAGGTGGTGCAGTGGATAGAGCACCGGCCCTGGAGTCAGGAGTACCTGAGTTCAAATCTGGCCTCAGACACTTAATAATTACCTAGCTGTGTGGCCTTGGGCAAGTCACTTAACCCCACTGCCTTGAAAAAACTAAAAAAAATCCACTCTTATTCTATCCCAAATGCACCAAAATAATGTCTAGATCTCTCACTGCTCATGGTAAGCCTTGAACTTCTGTGAAGATGCAACTCATGGGGTTACTAACTCTACTGGATAGTATAGAGAAGGGAGCAAGGGAGATATGAGATGTAAGATGCATACACAATTTGATGCATCCAATGAGACTCCTAATTTTAGAATTTCTACGGAGAGAAAGAAGGAAACTTAAAGTTCATCTAATCCAATTCCCTCATTTTAAAGATAAGGTACCTTAGACTCAAGGAGATGAAATATCTTGCCCAATGTCATTCACATGAGTTATAAGTAAATATCAGAGATGGAATTTTTATGTAGGCTCTCCATCTCCAAATCCAGTCTGAATTAGAAACTCCCTAAAAGGTTTGGGGGATTCTGGCTGAATATCTTCTCCAAAGATTTCTTATAGAATACCAACATTCCTGTAAGTCTTGAAAATTAGAGGTATCTACCATATCACCTTGTATGTAGTAATCACTCAAGAAATGCTTGTTAAATTTCACTTCTTTTAATTTAATAATGTCTTCTGGCACTTAAGAGGTCATATCATCTAGATGAAGAAAATAAGGCACATAGACATGACCCCAGATCACACAGGTAGCAGCCCCTGGAGGTGAACCTAGGTCCTGTGACTTCAGTTCTGACAATTTTCCCACAACTCTCTACTACCTCATGTATTCACTTCAATTAAACTGAGAAGGATATATTTTGAGGGGAGAAATGGAATTTTGTTCAATTCAGCCTTTATATTTCTAATAAAAAAAGTTTCTGCCTTCAATTTCCATTATCAGCCATGCACTAAGTCACAATATCAAAACAAATTTGGTTCTATCTTCTATCAGATGCAATTTGGGGGATTTGATTGAGTTCTAGCATTGAGTTCAATGGAGTAAGGCACAAGACTGCTTGCTTCCAATGGAGAATCATAGTTGACCAGGGATAAAGAAAGGAGGCAAGTTCAGTTGGTTAGTCTTTTGATGATTTACTCACATATTTTCTAGGCAATAATAGTTTTAGAGCATCAACATGTCCAACCACTGGAGGAGCTCATTTCTTGTAGGCTCCTTTTCCCATCCAGATTTTTTTTGAAATCCATAGCCTTTCCCTTCCTCCAATTATTCCACATGACAATCTTTCCCAGACGTTCATTACTGTGGCTCTGTCTCAAGGAACTAATTTGCTTTGTAGGGAAAAAAATAAAAAAGGGTCTCATTAGGGTGATGTAATTAAAGGGAAAGTAGACATCATGCCAAGTCTAGCTTTCTCCACTAAGCACCACCTTGGAGACCGCTTGAAACTCAATTACGAGTTGCTAGGCTTGTTAGGAAGAACAATGTTCCATAATGATCCCCGACTTCTAATAACCTTGTTTTCAGCACTTGAATCTTCTTAATACTTTTCCCCTCCTTTCATCCACTTAAGTGAAGATATGAGGTAGGGCATAAGATGGGCATGGTTCCAAAATTTAAAAAAGGCATTGCCTAGGAATGGATTAAGGACATTTTTATGAATTCTATACATTTCAATCCATGGAGACACAAGTGTTTGTCAAATGTTTTGTCTCCTTTCTCTCTCTCTCTCTGAGTGTTTTGGTGCTGGATGCAAACATTTTCAAGGAATCAACATTGATCAAGTCTGAATCTAAGAAGATGGCATATTTAATTTCTTCAGTTGGCAAGATAAACACACCTTGGTGGGTAACTGGCTGAAAATGAGAAATGCATTTTTTTATTGAAAAGGAAAGCAGGAAATAAAAGTACCTCATCTTGTGGTATAATTCCTAAACACCTGATGATAAAAATATTATTTCCCCATTCCACTTTATTCTTATTAGCAGCTGAAAGTTTGTCTTGTCTAATGTATTGTCAGGAAAGCAAAATAAAAAACAAAAACACAAAAATTTAAAATCTATTCAGAAATTAGACAGGCAGGGATGCTTTTTGTCGTTTCACATTTAGATTTGTGAGTAATTAGCCAAGTCCTATATTTAAAGGATAATCAAAGCAAAGGTGTTTATTTCTCCTTGGAAGAATTTTTTAAGTCAGTCAAACTGTCACCTTGCTACCACACCTCCATCCTCTATTTAGTGCCTCTATTTAGTGCCCTTTTTCTCAGAAAAGAAAGAATTAGGAACAAATAAAATAGGATGTATGTGTGTGTATGCATATATATAATAACAGACACAGAGTCTCTCTATATTTATGTATATATATGTTATATATATACATAAATATAGAGAGACTCTGTGTCTGTTATTACAGCATAAATCTTTTTATTTTAAAAATTATTAATGGGATATTATCTACACCCCTTTGACTCTAAGAAGACATTTTCTACACCTCTTTGTCACCCATCTTTAAGACACTTGATTTTTTTTCTGTTCTCAAAGTCATTCCAAAAGGTTGGAGAATGTTGGAACTATAATCAATCACCAAGTATTAATTAGCAACTTCAAGGTCAATTAGTGGAAAGGACTTGCTAGTCCAACTTGTTTTACAATAAGGGAAATAGGATATCAAAGAGAAAACGCGTGCAGATGGTTCGTATAAGATGAAAAGATTTTGTTGGACTGCTACAAAAGGTCAAGATCTCTCACTGCCTCTCGTCTGAGTGTCAGTCTTGTCTAACCACATACCCTGGATGTCCATGCCCTCCCACCATGATTTATTCTTAGTCCTTGCCTTTACCTCTACCTCTAAGGGGGATGTCTCTATTTGTTGAGGATAAACATGGGACACAGGGTGGGATGATTGAATGTAACAACTAGCCCCCACCATATGGTCAAACTGTTTTCAGTTTATAATTTGCTTAAAGGGATCTTTGACCTCCACTTTGGGAAATCTAAAAATAAAAATAATTTTGAAAAAAAGATAAATAAGATTCTCTCTCATATTGCTCTTCTCCCCAACAATTTAAATGGGCACTTCTGTTCTTAGCTTTTGTCTCTCTGTATCTGCATTACAGGCTTTATTTTATCTGTCTCTCTCTCTTTTTTGAAAGTCCTATACTCAAATAATGATACATACAAACCAGAAACCATTAGAATCAATAAAACATTTCTTTATTTCTTAAAGTAAGCTGGTATTAGTAGAAGTTAAACAAAACATCAAAGAACAGAAATAAACTTTGGGTAGGAGGTCACTCAATGGAAGCAGGATAAGAAATGAGGAGGTTGGGTGGCTAGGTGGCACAGTGGATAAAGCACCGGCCCTGGAGTCAGGAGTACTTGGGTGCGAGTCCGGTCTCAGACACTTAATAATTACCTAGCTGTGTGGCCTTGGGCAAGCCACTTAACCCTGTTTGCCTTAAAAAAAAAAACCTAAAAAAAAAAGTGAGGAGGTGGCGTCACTGTGTCCCAAACTCCAGTAGCTGTAGATTTTCTTGTCCCAGTTCCTAGTGTCATCTGTCTTCATGATGGTGGCATTGAATGTTCCCTAGGTCTCTTTTGCTCCCTATTGCAATCAGATCTACAACAACTTAGGTCACGTCTCTTATGTCTCTGTACCAATTCCTATCCCCCATCCCGTTCAGGCTCTCCTCTAAGGCAAGGGGAAAGCAATCCTTTCCAAGAAAAATCCTTCTTTAGTCTGTGTATCATAACAGCCTATTGGGCAGAAGGATCCAGTGCCCAGATGTATGTGTCCTGGGCAAAGGGGATATCAAGGAACAGATTTGGAAATGGAAAATGGTGCCCCCCCAGGAAAGTGATTTAATTGTCCTCACTTTGCAAAGGGCATGGTTATCTGGCCAGCACCCATCCTTCCCAAAGCAATCAATTACAGACAGTGGAATTGAAAACCCACTTGGCTTAGCTAATATTAATCTAAATACCTTTCATCTATTCTTTTGATAATCAATGTGATGAATTAACAGGATAGATGAATATATCCTGGTAACCTCGGCATTTGTCTAGTCGCATAACCCCCTCCAGGCTCTGAAATTGAGAATAGCTCAGAGAAATCCTAACCCTAACTTCTTGGGTCTCTGTGCACTTCTTTAGATACATCATCTCTTTTGTAAAATGTGAACTCTTGAGATACTTATCTCATCATATGTATGTTTCTTCTTGTTTTTAGGGGTTTGTTTGCAAGGCAATGGGGTTAAGTGGCTTGCCCAAGGCCACACAGCTAGGTCCTTATTAAGGGTATGAGACCGGATTTGAACCCAGGTCCTCCTGACTCCAAGGCTGGTGCTTTATCCACTGCGCCACCTAGCTGCCCCTGTATGTTCCTTCTTAACCAGAGGGCACATTGATTGCATTGATGACCACCTGTTCTCTGGCCAAGGTCCTCATTGATAGCACCCTGTTACCTAGGAAATCCGATGCCTTATTGCCCCTCTTTCACATAAGATGCTCATAGACATCAAAAGACTTGCTGAAAGTCACCAAGCAGTAACTTCATTGCATAAGGTCTTTTGCCTCCTTTTCCATTACTCATAACATTTCAGTGTGCTCTTTCTGTCTCTGTCTCTCTCTCTCTGTCTCTCTCTCTCTCTCTCTCTCTCTCTCTCTCTTTCTCTCTGTCTCTGTTTTTGCAAAGCAATGGGGTTAAGTCATCCAGCTGGGTAATTATTATGTATCTGAGGCTGGATTTGAATTTAGGTCAATCTGACTCCAGGGCCGGTGCTTTATCCACTGCCACCCAGCTGCCCCCCTCCCCAGTATGCTATCTCTTAAGTGGATGCCCATAACCATTCTTGTCAATTTGTGATGTTATGCAGAAGTTCTTAACCTAGTGTTCATAAATATGATTTTTAACCGATAATTTTATACATGTGTATATATATATATATATATATATATATATATATATATATATATATATTAGTTTTTGCAAGGCAATGGGGTTAAGTGGCTTGCCCAAGACCACACAGCTAGGTCATTATTAAGTGTCTGAGGTCGGATTTGAACTCAGGTATTCCTGACTCCAGGGCCAGTGCTCTATCCACTGCGCCACCTAGCCACCCCGATAATTATATTTCAATATACTTGTTCATCACTTTAGAACTGTGGTTTATCAAGACTAGTGACATACCCAAGGTCACCTTGGTAGGATTATAGATTGGTGCTTCAGAGGTGATTTTTGTTTAACCCCTTTATTTTTCAGATGAAAACGATGCCTGCAAAAGTCACACAGTTATAAACCAATTGTTCAGAGATACAGAAAAAAAGACTGCCTGTCTTTAATGTTCTAATTAGGAAAATAATACATATATTTGTAATTATATATAGAATATATATTATAATATTTATAAAAACATGCATTATAACTTGGATCACATTATTCTGGTTTATACTATATTAAATTTTATTAAATTATATTACCTTATAAATTATATTACATTTCATATTCATGTATATGCATATATTTGTATATCCAAATATATGGATTATGAAATATATGTAAATATAAATATATAGGCAATAAACACATATATTTAATGAACACAAGGTGGTAAGATTTAAAAATCACATTTGAACTCAAATTTCTTACTAATCATCTCCAGTTTATAACTGGATAAGAAATGAGGATCTTTCCCAAGTTCACACAGCAAGTAGACAACAGAATGAAAATTGGAATTTAGATTCTCTCTGAGTTGAAGCCAGAGCCTTTTCTACAACATGTTGGGAAACACTATGACCACTCAATCAATTAATAATGAATTGATCCAAAACTTTGATTAATTCAAAGAATCATCTGTGTTGGGGTATATATGCATATATGTATATATCATATATATAGATATAAATATAGATAGCTAGATAGATGTATGACAGCAGCATAGGGCCATCTCCAATCATCCTGAGATATAGCTTGCCACTAGACCCAGATGCCTTCAGAGGAGAGAGTGAAGCTAGTGACTGCACAGCCCTCTCTCACTTAAATCCAGTTCACTTGCTTTGCATGATATTACCTTGCTGATGTCATGATAGTCTTTTGGAACAATAATAAAAATATATGGCAGCAACTAGATGATCACTGAGTCTACCACTGAAATGTGTGATGATCTGAATTCTACTATGAACTTTATTTTTTAAAAATATATGACCCTTCCATATTCCATTCATTAATTCCTTTCTCCCCCCCACCCCAACTTGAAGGATTAAGTATCAAATTCCTCCAAGATCTCATCTCTTAGCTTTATCTAGTCCATTATAGCAAATGGTAGTTGATTAGACCCTCCTATAGATCATTATCAATTGTTTTCTACCTTGCAGATAGTGCCTTTTGAGCAAATCTATCATATCCTGGAGATCCCATCCAGCTTGTTATTTCTACGTGATTGATGACACTCACAGTGGAAATGTTGTTAGTGAACATTGGGGAAGCAGTGAATACATTGAGAAATACCCATGCATCCTCATGTTCTAGCTCACAGTGACAGTCAGTGATCCATCTCGCTGACGGTTACCTTGTTAACATTTTGATCAGATGGCAAATTTGTCATTTTTCATGGTAACAAGTAGAAGTTTGCTCATGACCAGCGGAGATAAAATGGGCCTCTCTTAGTTTTTGTGTGGAAGGCAATCAGTAATCTTTCCAGGGGAGGGGGAAAAGGAAATAATTGCTTGGTGAAAGCTTATCCACTGGAAAATGTGTTTGTTGAGGAAAGCTTCCATATTTCTTCATTTGCTAGGAAGGTGCCTTCCTTGCTGCCATTACCAATCTAGAATGGTGATAGAGAATGAAGGGGTACATAGCCAGAATGACTGTCTAATCAGAATAGAAGATGCAGGAGAGGGGGCGGGAAAGCAGCTATTGGCCAAATTCTAAAGTACATAGTATAATAGAAGGTGAAAACATGAGGGTCATATTCTTGCAAAATAGGGGAAGGTCCTTACTGGAAGTTCTCTCTATAATAATAATAATGGTTGACCTTCTAGAAGAAGACCATAACATCAGGGAGGTGATGCCAGGACAAGCAAGTGAATTGAATTTGAATGGGGAGGGAGCTGTGCTAAGTTTCCAGCCTCACTTCTTCTCTAGAACCATCTGGGTCCAGTGGCAAGATATGAATTAGGATAACTGGAGAGGGCCCTGGAGAGGGTGGCAAAATCAGCACTGAGTGACTTGTGCAAGGTCACACAGCTGGTAAGTGACAAATATCTGAGGCTGAATTTGAACTCTTTTCTTCCTGACTCCAAGGCCAGGGTTCTATCCACCACACCACCCTGGGAACTCTCTATAGGGATGAAATCACAGGTCAAGTGGTTTTTTCCCTTAAAATATGTATAACTTTTTGCAAATCTCTAACTGCCAATAAATTCCATTTATAGTATGACAATTTCTTTACTAAAATTTATCTTCTCCCCCTCCTAGAGGGCTAGAACAATTTTTCCCTCAGTTCCCAGTGGTAGCATCATGAATTACATACAAATAATATGCATGTTTCTATCATGTACAATTCTTCCTGACCCCATTTGGAGCTTTTCTGGAAAAGATACTGTAATGGTTTGCCATTTCCTTCCCTAACTCATTTTACTGTTGGGGAAAATAAGGTAAATAGGGTTAAAAGTGACTTGTCCAGGTCACAAAGGTAGTAAGTGTCTGAGACTAGATTTGAACTCCTGATTTATGGATTTCAGGCTTGGCTCTCTAGGCACTGGGACACTTAGTTATTCCAAAATATTAATTTAATTGATATTTAATGAATTGAATTGAGATTTCTTTCACAATGTGATCTCTTTGCATTAGGGAAAATTCTGTGTTACTTCTCTGCTGGACAACCATTATTAGTTCAGGCCCTATAATCCCTAGGATAAAATACAGATTGCTTAGCCAAGATTTTTTGCCATTCCTTGCATAGGACTCCATCTGCCATCTTGGAGCTTTTTCATGGGCTATATAATAGACTTATTGCCTCTTTAAATCTCACCTTGAATACTGCCTTCTGAAACATAAAATCATTCTGGATTCCTCTGAGAGCATCCATTCCCAGCAAAATGACCATTGATATACTCTTCACACATGTATGAATGCCTTTAAGTGTCTATATATGTACACACGAATAGAGAAATATCCCTGCATATGTGAATACATGTGTGGGTCTGCATACATGTTTGTGAACATTCATGTTCATCCCCACATAGAAATACAGGCATGTGTATCCATGTGCCTGCATGCCACATGCTTACTATGTGGCTACATCTGCGTATGTATATGTATGACAGCACACATTCTTATACACGCATGTGTGTACACATATACATATATGTATATCTTGTTATACCTACGGAATATGTGTATATATTTATATATGCTTAGTGCATACATATATAATGTAGCTATATGTGTTATTATGTAACAGATTAGTTATTTTCTGTAGGAGGAATTAGGGTTAAGGGAAAGAGATACAAAAGAGATCATTTTTATAAAGTGTTCAGATTCAGAAGGGTTGTTTTTTTGGGGGGGATTGTTTTGTTTTGTTTTGGGGGCAGCTAGGTGGCGCAGTGGATAGAGCACTAGCCTTGGAGTCAGTAGTACCTGAGTCCAAATCCGGCCTCAGACACTTAATAATTACCTAGTTGTGTGACCTTGGGCAAGCCACTTAACCCCATTTACCTTACAAAAAAAATTAATGCTGTTTTGTTTTCTTTTTCTTCCTCTGGATGGGGATAAAACATTGTCCATAGTCAGTCTAATACCATTGTCCTAGCTCTCTGAACTGCTGAAAGGAGCTGCTGCCCTCAAGGTTGTCCATCTCATAATGTTGTTGGTGATGTGGACCTTGTCCTCTTGGTTCTGTTCCCTTCCCTCAGCCTCAAATCCTATGCATAAGTCATCACATGCTTCTCTAGAATCTGGCCATTGATGGTTTCTTATAGAAGAGTAGTATTCCATAGTATCCATGTACCATAACTTGTACACAATAAGTCCTTAATAAATGCTCATTGATTGATTTGTCTATGGATTAAGATAAAGCTCTCCCCAGTCAACCTTCCTTGATTTATTGGACATAATTATCTTTTGTCTTCTAGATTCCAGCCAAGCTGGTGTGTTTGATCTTCTCTGAACAAGGCGTTTCCCACAGGGAGACCCCCAAAGGCTGTTACTTTCTCTTCCAACAGTCAAAGTCTGCAGAAAATTGCACAGAAGGGCAGGGTTCTTTGTGCATGTTTATAATTGGGCACAAAGGTGACCAGAGGGGAAGGTGCCAAGTCCATGGTTTGATTGCTTTTTCTACTGTCCTTTGAAGCCACACACACACACACACTCAGTACAGGCATTCACACATATTCACACTCAACACACATGCATACATGCATACTCTCACACCCCACATTCAGGTACATGCATTCACACATTCAAGGTCACTCACACACACTCATACACATACACACACACACACACTCAGTACAGGCATTCACACATACTCACACTCAACACACATGCATACATGCATACTCTCACACCCCACCTTCAGGTACATGCATTCACACATTCAAGGTCACTCACACACACTCATACACACACACACACACACACTCATCCTCAGGCACATACATGCACACACTCAAAATCACACACACTCATTCACACACACAGTTACACACTCATATACACTCACCTACTAAATATATGTACTCACACTTACATACATGCACTCATATAATGCATTCACACACACTCGCACACACTCACCCGTGGGCACATACATATTCACACATGTATATACTCACACTTACATACTACATGCACTCACATTTACATATATGTACTCATATATACTCACGTAATGCATTCACACATATACACACACTCATACACACTCACCCTCAGGCACATGAATTCACACACATTCACATGCACAGTTACATACACTCATACACACTCAAACACTCACTAAATAAATGCCCTCACACTTTCATACATGCTCACACACACACACACACACACACACCAAACCAAGGAAAGAAACAAACAAAAAACAAAGCCTGTGCTGCATTTACAGGAAGTAAGCATTTTCTTGGCCAGAAAGATTTCATTCAATACTTTACAATGCTTTTTAATGTAAATGTGTGCAAATACTTGTGTTGGATAGTGAAGGGGAAACTAACTTGCTTAACTCCAAGTATTTCTGATTTAACTTTTACTTTCTGGCCTTCTCATCTGACTCATTATTTCCCTTGGTCTTGTCTGAATATCTCTTCCCTATAACAGATTTTAAATATTTCCTATACTTAGGAGTTGTAATGATACAGTGCTTTCAGCCTCACAGCAACCCAGTGAGGTGGGCAAACTGAGGTACCCAGAGATTATGTGACTTGCATAGCTAGTAAGTGTCTGTGGCAAGATTTAAACTCATCTTTGTGAATCTCAGTTCAGTGCTCAAAAATTCTTTTTCCTTATCAGAAAACACTTTGGAAAAGAATGTAAGGGGAAGCAAAAGCCATCCTAACTTTCTTTCATTTTATTTCCTAGTTCACTGTAAGTCTTTCAACAGTTCTGTGATGACCCATCACAGTTACCTTGGCTTTTGAAAGACTGGTTGGTGGAGGACACTCACTGCCTTCAGGAACTGGAAAGACTTTGAACCCTCTGCACTGGACTTGTCTTTCTGTTATTTAGTACGGTTCACCCTAGAAGAGTTTCAAGAGAGAGGTGTAGGCAACATGGTTTGAAAATGGTCAGAAAATGGAGTGGTACCAAGTATACTGATCACAAAGTGTTCTTTGCTTTCTGTAACTGGTTTGCTTCTTTGTTCTTTGGATTTTTTTGGCCAGTCTTCTGGTGTTGAGCCACTTGGAGCTCCTCTTAGGCTAAATACCTCTCACCCCAGACACTGCCCCTAGCATCTTGGGTCTACTCTATGTTACCCAGAATTGTCATGTCTTTTACAAGCTATGTCAATGTATGTATTCCTTGCTTTCTTTCCTAGCCCTCTTATATGTTTTACATCCCCCCATTAGAATGAAAGCTGCTTTGCTAGTGTAGCCGCTGGCTGCTTGGGTTCAATTCTGCCTATGAAGGCTGGGAAAACATGGGTGGAAATAAAACAGAAATTTACTAAAAAGGTTATAAGACATAGGAAGGGCTAGAGAGAGAGAGAAAGAGAAATAAAAGAACAGCCAAGCAGCCTTGGCTGGGCCATTGTCAGAGAAGACTGTGGCCCTGAACTGGAATCCAGCTCAGATTTTTATGTCTTTCTTCTCATCCAGAGGGCAAAAGGTGAACTCCTTCCCCTATACTTGACCTGGAATTAGGTAAAGGGGAAAGCCCAAGGAGATCAGGACTCAAATTTTACATTAAACAATGATACTTTAAGAATGGGGAGGGTTCCACCCAGGATTACAATTATTTCTGTTACAATCATCATTCTCTACTTCAGGTCAATTTACATCTTCACCCAAATTCTTTCTGTTACTTTCAAATTCTCTTCATCTTCCCCAGGATCAACCCCAAAACATCTCCACCCAAGTTCTACATTCACAATTCTCTTTATCTTTCCCCTGCCTCACTAGCTTTTATTTAGCAAAGTAACTAGCACTTTTAGAGTCTCTTCATTCATTCATTCATTCATTCATTCATTCATTATCTTATCTCCTAATAGGTTCTTGGTGACAGTATCTCAAATTGAACCAAAACCATTCTCCCTAGTGACATCTCCTCCATACTGAAGTTTCTCTTTTCCCTATAGAGTACATGACAATGATCTCTCTTTGTATTTGTAAAACACGCAATTTAGAAGATGGAAAGCATGGAGGCCATTTTTCAAATGGCAGCTAGAGTATGGAATGATTTGTAAGTCTGAAGGACAGCAACATCATCTGTCATGTGTATGAGAACCCTTGATTAAACAAAGAAGTGATCCCATCATCCCTTACTCATTAAATTCTAGTAGCTCACTATTGCAGTTCTCTGGAGAGTACAAATGGAGTTGACATCATTTTGAGTTTATCCAAAAACTCTTTCTCCAGCTCTTATTTTATCTGGACAAGCAACCCAACAGTAAAACAAGCTCTATCTGTAGCTTTTATTGATTTCCGAGATGTCAATGCCTCCCCCCCCCCCTTTCTAACACAGTTTGGAGCTGATTTTTTCCTAGAATAAAATCTAAATTCCTCTATTTGGTTTTTAAAGTCCTTTTCTACTTGTCCCTTGCTTATCTGTCCAGACTCATCATATAAATCTGTCCCATACTTTCTTCTGTCCTTCATCTGCAGGCTTGATTTCCCATTTCTGTGGCTCTACACTGGTCATAGCTCATGTTGGAATTTAACTTCTTCCTTTTCACCTCAGAAAAGCCCTTGCTTTCTTTGGGATTAACAATACAGTTTGACATGAAGCATTCCTTGATCCTTAACTCCTCTTGCCCCTCTACTAGTGGCCTTCTAGCTGACTAATACAGATTGAAATATCTTGGATTAATTTTAAATTTATTCTCTATATATTTTTATGCACATGTCTTCAGTCCTCCATCAGAATCCCAAAGGGAAAGATTTGTTTTGATTTTGTATACTCAGAACCTAGCAAAGGGCATGGGGCATTTTTCTTGAGGCTTACAGATTGACTGATTGAGTTCATTCAGTTCAAATTAGCAAAGATTTATTAACACTTTTGTCTGCCAGACAAAGCACTGGCAAGTTCTAGGGGATTATTTCAATTTCAATTTTGTATATGTACTTCCCAAAGTAGACACATGATAAATGTACATTATTTCCAGATGGAGAACCAGAAGGAACCCCTAGATCATATAGTCATACCCCCTTCTCCTATTGATAAGTTTCTTCCAACACCTTCCAATGGGGGAGGAGCCGTTATCCTTCATTACCTTCTTGGCTTTGCACCTTTTGACTTTCTGAACTTTGACATTATGCTTCTAAGTGGGTATCTCTCTCCCATCTTTTCAGCCTCCTTCAACTTCCCTCACTAAAATGGAAATTTTGGGAGGATAGGCATTATCTCACTTTTTGTTTATATTTACATCTTAGTGCCTTGCCCCCTTCCATATTCACTTCCAATGCTGTCATTCTTCAAGAGTTTTCCCCATGAATATTTTCTCTTTGTATCTATATGTTCCTTCTCTCATTAGAATGATTTAGTTATTTCACTTTTGACTCTATTCTCAGTGCTTGTCATGCGTCTTATAGTAAACCCTTAATAAAAGTCTATTATTGACTGATTGGTTACTTAATCTTCATCAGTTAAGTTTTCAGGCTGGGGAGTCCCTCACACTGGTAAAATTATAGGGCTGGTCCTTTATTCTCTTCCCAGTAAAAATAAATTTGAAGCTGTGTCATAATAAACCTTGTTGACTCAAATAATTTTTCCAAATTATATGCTAATTCATTGCTGCAGACATTAACAAAAATAATTTTACACCAAGATGTTGGCAAATAAGACTATCATTTTGATCTTCATTAAAATGTTCCCCTTTTATTAAAAAGTGACTGCCCCATATCTATAAATATAAATAGGACATAGGTAATGTTAATAAGAACTTTTTAAGTGCTAACTATCTGTGGAATATCGTGCTAAGTGCTGAGCATACAAATGCAACCAAAAGAAAGATGGTACATATCTTCCCTTCTAATGGGAAGCTGGTAAAAGTCTAGAGAGTAAATATCAGCTCCAGCACTTCTTCAAAATATTGATTCCAGAAGGAACTTACCAATGAGAGAAGGGTGAAGAGATGTTCAAGGGTGAACAGTTCTTAGAAGCAGAGGGAAATTCCAAGATAAGAAGTCAGCTACACTTCCTCAAAATGGTGATTCTAGAAGGAAGCTCCCAGTGGGAGAATCTGAGCATAGGGTGGAGAGATCAAGGGTGAATACTTCACAGAAGCAGGGGGAAATTCCAAGATAAGAGGGTTTCTAAGGAAGTTCAAGGAGTCAGAAACAGAGTCAGGAGAGGAAGAGATGACTCCTGGATACTTGATTTCCTTTGATTAATAAACTCCCAGGTGAGGAAATTCCCTCTACTAATATAGGTTGCTATCTCCTTTACAAGTTGTAGTCTCAGAGAGACTAAGTATCTTTCTTAGGGTCACACACCAATATGGTCCAGAGTGGAGACTTGAACCCAGGTTTTCATGGCTTCAAGTATAACTCTCTATAAGCCGCAAGTGTAAATATTGATTTTAAAATCAAAGGACCTAGCAGACCAACCCATTCCTTGAAGAGGAAATATTGTAGATCATGGGGCATTGCCCTAATTCTGCCCTAAAAAATGATAACGAACAGAAAATTATCCCACTTACAGGTAAGCTTCTTTATGGTGGTAGTCAGGATGCTTTGACCTGCATATCTTCTTTCTTCCACAAACGATGATGAAAAGGGAAGTCAGAATAAGTGCCTTCCTTGGGAGATGGCAACCCTCCAAAAGTAAACAGTGAAAAGTAGTTAAAAGAAGAACAGTTGGTATCTCTGGAGTTGCCTCCGAGGTTAACCTGCATGTAGATTGCTTTCCCTCAGGCTTTGGCAACACTGAGAGAAAAAGGCTGGATATTAAATCATGACTTGAATTATTGTCCCTGAGAAACAAATCTTGGACACCTTTGGCTAATAGCCATCAGCAGAGGGAGTGAGGTTCTCAACTCTTTAGGACTTGGGAAAAAAATTGATTTAATAAATGGACCCTTCGCCTCTTGTCTCCAGAGGGAAAGACTGGGAAGAACTTGGTTGCACAGGTAGGGAGGGCAAAGCTAATGGAATTTTTCAGAAAAAAAACGAAAGTGGTACATCAGAGCAAGGGTTATATTTGGAGTTAGAGGACCCCTGTTTGTATCGAGGCTTGACCCTAAATGCTTGGGTGATCAGTCATTTGCCTTCTCCGGGGGTCAGTATCCTTTTCTGTTAAATGAAAGGTTGCTGTAATAAATGTTCCTTAAAATCTATGATCTGAATCTGGGTTGCTCATATAACCTGTAGAATCTCTGTGGATCTTTATTCCAATTCCCACATGCACAGATAAACAAGGTCCCTACAATAGGGACTGCTACTTCTCCCCTTAGGATTTCAAGGGGGTAGCCCCGAGGGATTGGAAGCAGGAGCTTTTCAAAGACTATATATGATGCTTAAAGTCTTCCAGTGAACAGAAAGTTAGTGAAGGAAATTCAGGAGTCCAGGGGATACAGCTTTTTTCCAGGGATCTTGAACTAAGGGTTGTCTCCACTGAAGTCTAATGGGAGTTGGTAGTTGAGATTGTTTATTAGCAAAAGTTATTTTTGCTTCATCAAGGGTATCTTGCTGCTTTCCTTTACTTAGCTTATTTACCCTGTTGGTAGCAGTTGATATTGATGCTGCTGGAGATGGTGGCCTCTTGGGCAGCTGGGTGGCTAGAGCGCTAACCCTAGAGTCAGGAGGCCCTGAGTTCAAATCCAGCCTCAGATACTTAATAATTACCTAGCTGTGTGGCCTTGGGTACAGCACAATCTCGTTGCCTTGCACAAAAATAAGCCCAAAACAAAACAAACAAACAACAAACAAACCAAAAGAGAGATGGTGGCCTCTGGTAGTTGCTACCATGTACAGTATATGTCAGGGCAGATTGTATAAAGGCTATGGTGTTTACTCTTTGGTATTGGGGATAATAGGAATTGTTCCATAGGCCCCCTTTTCTGCTGGATGGTATCTGCTGGGCCTGGAGTAGAAGTAGGACTAATGGTTTTGGACAGAGGGGAACTGTTATCCCTGGGCCTCTTAGGCTTACTTACTTTCTCACAGGTTAAAGAAGAGCTGGTCAGAGGTTGGTGTTGGTAGTAGAAGAGATGGCAAGCTCCTGATTCGACCAACTTTGGGAGAATGGGTGCTCTGTGATGCAGTCTCCATATCTGCTTACCTATTACCCAATTCTATTTCTGGAGTGTGGTGCTTGGCATCACATGGTTAGTGCTGCTGCCTCCATGACTTCTCTAATGATCTCTGGAGAGGCCATGGCAGCCATCCCTCCACATATGGCTTTGCTGCCAGTATTCCAACCAAACCAGTCTTTGGTTGCCCCTGCACTAAAATCCCTTAGAAGGAGAGAGAGGCAAGTTTATTAGGGAAAATAGGTCCCAGGAGAGGGTTCCTGGGTGATATCCCCATTCAGCATCCAAATATCCTTGGTAACCCCAAAAGGTACAACATTCACATGAAGAATTAGGACCCCAAAGAGGTTAATTAACTAGACCAAGGTCATACAGGTAGTAAACGGTAGAACAGAAAGCTCAGTCCAAATTTATTACTCTTTGCAATATGAAATCTTGTTTTATTCACCAGCTGCTAATGCCTTACTCCAACTAATTATATGAGTTTTTTTTGTGTATGTGTCTATGTTTTGTGTTTTTTTTTTTGTATTGTATATATATTTTCAGTGAAGCTCTGGGGTGGGGTGGGAGTGAGGAGTTAGGGAGAAGAGAGGGACACAGAGACAGAAAGACTGACAGAGACTGAGAGACTGAGAATATATATTGAGAATTAACCTCTTTAAACAAAAGAGTTAACAATAGAAAAGAATATCAATGGTAGTTTTGGCTGTTATTTGTGTGACAGTGCCTCTGTACCCCCACACTGAAATCTATATGAGGACCTGAAACCTCATTGTCTTCAGTGAAAAGAATGCAATTCATAGTTAATGAAAATGCTAAGGGAAGGAAGAATCTTTTAAATGCAAAAAACATCCTTAGTGAATCAGTTCTGTCTGTCTGCAGTCTTTTCATTTCAAAAGAAAGACATTAAATTCACCTGAAATACTTTACTTACTAATCATGATGAGTTTTGTCCCCTAGGAGGAATTAAGCTATCTCTTCTTAATGTGTCTATATAAATACATATGTGTGTGTATGAATATAAAGACACATATTTCCTTATGCATGTGTGTTTGTATACCCACATGTACATATATGTATTTATGTACATGCATATGAAATTTTCAGTTTCTTTTTTCCCAGGATCTCAGGCTGCACAATATTTTGAGCTGAAACTACTTGTCATTCTTTTTACTGAGAGTGGCTAGGTACTTGGTTCATTCAACATGCATTCTTCTCTTCCCTTTGTGATTGTTAGCAGCATTAATGGACTGCTTGTGTTTTGTGGAAGCCAGGGCTGTGTTTTCTATGCTGGGCAAGTTGTTTGTGTTAGTACCTTCAAAAGAAAGGCAGGTTTCTTTGGATGGCAATTCTATGGCATCATCAAACAAGGGACAGCACATCCTAGTCTGACAGAAAGTAAATAGGCTTGGCTTGACTAGGAAGTCAGTTTCATGTTTTCTCTTTCTCAAAAAGAGGAAGAATTAAAGATTAAATCTGCTTTCTCTTAAGGATGTGGAGGGGGAAGTTGGGGAATTTGATCATTTTAAAGCCTCCTTATTCATTGAAATGTTCCTTTCAGGTTGTTCCTTGACTACTGAATATTAGTGATATTCTGAATCCAGGAGGAACCAAGTCTGAATAACTTAGTTTAGTAAAAATGAAGTTGAAATGGGATGGCCATCCTCAAGGAAACTGGTATACTACTAAAATTAAGGTGTTTCCCAGGCCTCAGTTTATCATAGGCAATGCCCATTCAGTGAGTAAGAACCAAGTAAGAACTGAAACAAAAGGTCAAGCAATAGCAACAATGGTACTACTGGGTTCACTTAACTCCTGTAGACAGCTCTACCATTCTACTGTATACTGTGATTTGCGGAAAGCATTCCTCAGGTCATCAGTTCCTGCCTTGCTCCTGTTTTTATACTGTTGTCTATGAGATATGAGAACCAATGATGCATGCTTGATACCCAGAAGGTACTCAGTTCCTGAGAAACATTTTTTAGTTCTTTCAAGGGGATGCACTCAAACGAGCATCTATTAAGAGACTTATTATGCCAGTTACAAATATTTTATAGACATTCAAGGCAATTTTGTAGGAGAAGGGCAGTAGCAGTTGAGAAAGACAGGGTCTCAAGTTGATCCTTGAAGGATTCTAAGGGGATCCTTGGGGATCTAAGAGGTGGAGATAAAGAAGAATAGGGGACATCCTGAGTAAAGTTATGGAGAAAGAGATAGAATTTTGCATAAATGCAAAAAGCAAGTCCATTTGATAAGAACTCAGAATGCATAGAAAATGATGTTCAAGAAACTAGAGTTCAACTGGGGGAGACTTTTAAAGACCAAAGAGAGAAGTTTATATTTTTTCTAGAGGCAATTAGTGAGTCCCTGGGGTTTCTTGAGAAGACCTTTAAATGGTTAAGGATAATGGCAAGAATGGGGATCCCAGATGCACTGAAAATTGCCTAATAAGGTTAGAGTTATAGTTTAAAAATATCCATTTGGAAGTTGTGTGGACAATATATAGCTCCAAGGTAAGGAATAGGGAAAGATAAGTGGTTGAAGGCTGAGAGATATTGCAATGGTATAGATGAGAACTGATAAAGCATGTCGGTGGAGAGAAGAGAATGAATTCAAGAGATATTGTGGAAGAAGAACCAATAGATGTTGGGGGCAGTGGGGATGGTAAGAGAGAGGCTAAGTTATGAGGATGATTTCTAGGCTGTGAATCTGCAAGACTCCAACTATAGGAATATCTTCACTATTCTAGGAAAAGAGAGGTTTTGGAAGGAGAAATAATGAATTCTGTTTTGGACCGGTGGAATTTGACGTATCCATGGTATTTGGCGATAGGATCATCCATTAGGCAATGGCGACTTAGGCTATAACCCAAGAGACATTGACTGCTAGTTGAACAACAACTAAGCAAAGACATAGTAGGATTGGGGTGGAGGGGAAATAGAGTCAAAAAATGAGTCACCATGAACATCTTACACATTTGTGCGTTAGGTAGTCTGCTGCCTAGGGCTGCAAAGAGAGACAATAGTCACTGCTGGCATCAGTTATCATCCAGTGCTATATCCAGAAAATAAAACTAATATTAATGGCCAGTAATGGCTCTTTTGAGGCAGTTCTGCATAGCAGATACAGAATTGACTTTGTAGTCTGAAAGCTCTGATGTATACTGACTCTGTGGCCCTGGGCAAGTAACTCAACCTCTCTGGACCCTAGGCATCTCTTTGAGATTTGCTTTTGTAGTATTTCCTCCCTAGAATGCTCTTCATAGATCCAGTTTCCTCACATCTAAAATGAAGGGGTTGGTTTACAGTAGATGACTCCTATGGTTCCTTCCATCTCAAGAGGGATGCTTTAAATATGGACATACTGATTCCCTTGATAGAATGTAAGCACACTGAGGACAATGAGGCCTGGCCCAAAATTGATGCTTTATAAATAAATCTGATTGATAAAAAGTATACCTTACTTAGTTCCTTATTATTAACTCATTCTTATTCCTAGGAATTTCAGAGACAGTAGCCCAGGTGGGAAGTTTGGATCATGGGCTCATAGACTGAGAGTGGTAAAGAGCCTTGGAATCCATCAAGTTCTTTTTTTTATTTTTTCAGATGAGGAAACTGAGGCAGAGAGAGGTTAGGTGATTTGCCCAGGGTCACAGAGCTAGGAAGTATCAGAAATGGGATTTGAACCCAACTCTTCCTGTTTCTGTGTCCAGTGCTTTCTCCACTTCTCTAGGCTTCCTTCCACACTAAAGCTTCCTTTTTCTCTTCTCATTCTGGATCAAACAAATAAAAACTGAATTATTAGAGGTGATACTATCCTTGATTTCATGTCCCAGGAAGATTCATATAGTGTGACATCCTTCCCTATCCCATCTTTCTCTCCTCCTTCCTGATCTGAGGCTCAGAGCTCATTGATTCGAGAGGAATGTTTCTAAGTACAATGTGTTTCTTTGTTAGATTCCTTGAATGCCCATCTGAGCCAGTGGCCCCTTTAATCTGCTTCTGTTGGAATATTGTGATTTTCTCTAAATGGCGTAGAAGACGCCCAATGGTCGTTGCCAATTGCCTTTTTTGCCCCCCTGCTGAGTGTTCTATGAGCCCTGGAAGATGCTCAGAGAGCTTCGAGCTGGTTAGGCAAAGTCTTAAATGACTCTTCAAATTACTACTTCCTGCCAAGTCCCATTTCTATAATTGACTAATAGAACCGGAGGGTTTTATTTCCAACTAATGCAATCTTGTGAAACTCGACTTCACCTTTTGGGTCTGTCTATAATTTGGGGCTAATTTCACTAATTTATCACAGCTGTTTAGATGTGCATTGTCTCCTTCATGGGGGCCACTGACTAACTCTTCTTTTGTCTGTGACTTGAGCAGAAAAAGAGATGGTGGTAATCAGCTTTTCAAATGAATTACCCTACCTGCATGCCTTGGTTGTAGTTCTAACCTACAGACAGCTTCTTCGGAGATGGCTAGGGTAATTCAAGGCAAAAGCAAGCCCCCAGACCTAAATATTTAGAGTGCACCCCATTTTATTTCATCTATTACCTCAAGTTCCAGTGATCTTAAATTTCATTTGGATAAATATACTCTCCATAAATATGCAAAAATCAGTCTTTTTAAAGTAATTATTATGGACCCAAAACTATGCATAGTGATGGAGATTGAAAGGTAGAAATGCAGTCTCTGACTTAAAGGAATTTACATTTTATCAGTGAAGATCGTACCTAATCTACAACTCAGTAGATAATCTTTCAGAATTTTAGTGGCCAAAAAATGAATCACCCTGGTACCAACATGGTGATGTTCTTCTCTGAACCTAATTTAGGCCTCAGATAGCAGGCATGATCCTGATGCTGCGCCAGGGTGGTAGGAGCTGCCCAGCTGGTCCTCCACTGTGTCATAGCCTTTCAGAAGTTAAGGTAATTTTCATGCTATCATGACCAATCAGAAGAGGGCCATAATGGGAAGTGTTGTCCAGCACCAGTTTTTAGCAATAGTATTGTCATGGCTGTCCCAGTGTGCTCTTTGGCTAAGAGAGCCAATTAAGTTCATGGTAAATTTTTGCTTGAAGAAGGGAAAAAAATCTCAACTGGGGTCACAAAGAGTTGAACATGACTGAAATGCCTCAACAACAATAGCAGCAGCAACAAATATTTGCTATTATTTACTGTTTGCTAGAATTTTAGAGGAAGAAATTTTAGCTCATGTTCCAGTTTTACTATTTACGTGCTGTAATCTCTATATTACTCAGTTTTCTCATCTGTAAAAAGATGAAGTTGGCCTTTGTGGATCTCAAAGGGAATCTACCCAACCCCTTAAGAAAAAGATAAAAGGATCCATTGGCTCAGATAGACTTTCAAGGCTTTCTACAAGGCGACAAATGCACTTGAAGAAGTTTTCCTGGGGTAGCTAGGTGGTGCAGTGGATAGAGTATCAGCACTGGAGTCAGAAGGACCTGGGTTCAAAGTTGGCCTCAGATACTTAATAATTACCTAGCTGTGTGACCTTGGGCAAATCACTTAATCCCATTGCCTTGCAAAAAAAAAAAAAGCCTGGAAAGAAATTTAAAGTCAGTATATAAAAAGAGGGAGGAAGGGGAAAAGGGAAGAGGAGAGAGAGAGAGAGAGAGAGAGAGAGAGAGAGAACAAGCCAGAACCAGAGCACCTTTAACTCAACAAACACCTATGGAGGAGTCCAGACAACATCTCCATTTCACTCTGAGAAAAAGAACTGGGTCTTCATTTACTTATCTATAAAATAAGAAGGTTGTATTTGATGATCTCAAAGGGTCATTCCAAATCTAGATTATTATCTTATCAAATAATCCCTGATGTAGGGAGAGAAATAAGGACAGGGACTAGAGCCATGATTTTTGTCATTATAGAAGATGCAGAGAAGAGGAAATGACTTCTAACAACAAGAAAGACACATTCCTTATAACTTATGTTCTTAGAGTTGCCTAAAGGTAACAACAGATTTTATGAGTTGCCCAGAGTTATGTAGCCAGCAAATCTTTCTGGTTCTGAGACCAGCTCTCTATCCAATAAACCATGTTGCCTCTCTAATGGTTGTATGCACACACACACACACACACACATATAAACATATATATATATATATATATATATATATATATATACACACACATACATGTGTATATAAATATGTATCTTATCGATGTGTATATATAAATTTATACTTGAATCCTTATATGGAGAAATTTTATCATCTTACTTTGTGCAGTAATGAAATCATGGGTCTCCTCTCTATCCTTATTCATTCACGTTCGATATGTGCACATATATATTCACATATCACTCAAATATTATTGACTACATTTTGCATACTCAACTATTGAATTTTATGATGACTAAATTACCTTCTCTAGGTCCCTCAGAAAGGAGGGGACCCAGATTCAAGATCCCTGGATAAGGTTTCATATTCTTTACATTTTTCACTTGCTTCCTTGATGAAGTCCTTGGGCCTCATTTTGCTCATACAAAGAATGGGGAAGTTGGACTAGATGGCCTCTGAAGTCCCTTTGAGCTCAAGAGATATGATCTTTTCTTTGTTGGGATTCTGGGAAAGCTCAGTGGCTCTGGGATTCCAGTGGTACAATTAGAAGAAGGTCATGTACTCTATATTGTATCCGAAGTGTAGGCTTGACCTTCAATCTAACCCAATGGTATAAGTCTGGTGAGGTGATTTATGAAAAGAGCTTACAGTGTCTGCCCTACAATCTAGAGTTATCTCCTGGAAATTCACTGATAAACAGCAGGATTGTGTCTCCTGAACTCCACATTATCATTCTAAAACACATTCATCCACATTCTCATGGAGGAGATGGTTTTGTGAATGGAAGCTATAATGCTAATCTTATTCCTTTAACACTGATTATACTAGGAATGGGAAATGGTACAAAATTAATCTCCCTGCATTATATTCCTAAAGATTGGTTATGTAGAGGATTAATATTTTGTTCTGCAATGTTGCATCATGAGGAGTAGATATTGGATTTAGTTCTTTGAGAAAATTCATTTTAAAACTTAAAATTAGCCCCTTGATGGAGATGGTCCCAGGCTGAAAATATGCAATCTTCGAATGATGGAATTGGGAGCTGGGAAGTCCTTAGATGTTATCTGATCCAGCCTTCCTCCTTTTACAGAGGAGGAACCAGAGATCCAGAAAGAGAAGAGAATGTCTTGTCCAAAATCACAAATTCAGTAAGAAGCAAAGTTGAAATTAGAATCTGGACTTTCTAGCTCCAAGGGATAGACAGTGGCCCTGTGAATTCGCTAGTAAAGAAACACCCTCTAATACTATAGACCAGAATCTTCTGGGCCAATTACAGAATTATGAAGTTGTCTAGGGGAGAGGAGTCAAACTCCCACTGAATCTGATTAAAAGGTGCCTAACAAAATAAATGAAAATACAGACATAGATAATATAACATACAACATAGATAATGTTAATATGTGGTTTTCTAAATTCACATGTAGCCTGCATTGATCCCTATGTATGGTTTAGTGACCCCCCCCTTCTATTAGAGTTTTATACTACCTCTTTGGAATGCTCATAAATGAAAGAATTTCCTCAGAAATACTCAGTAAATATATATATATCAGAAATGGGACTAGAACCTGGTGGGATTTGAACCTGTCTTCTGGACTCTGAGGACATCTAACTCCCCTTCTTTTTAAGATGAAGAGATTGAGCTAAATGGCCTCTGAGGATTTTTCTTTTTAGTTGATTCTGGATAAAAGAATTCTATAAATTGAGTTAAAACAACCAGTCATTATTTTACTTTGAATTGAAAAAAATAATGAAAAACTCCCCCTTACACATACCCCTAGACTGAGTATCTGCAACACTAAAAAAATAAAAAAAATAAAATAAAAATCCACCCCAAAATTCAAATCTTCCAACTTCAGCTGTTGCTTGTAACTTAATTAGCTTGTGTTCTCCAGTAAATTGTCGCAGTATCTGCATCGATGTCTGATTTGTGGCTGCTTTAGTGATTTCTCAGAAATGATCATTTCAAATCTCCCCTTGAAAGAATGTCCAAATTGTAATGTGGGTTCAACTAACTCCCTATAGAAATGAAGACGAGGAGGTTAGCGGTACTTATGAGCTGCCATTGATGAGTCATTATCTTATTAGGTTTAGAGTGGTTTTCCTGATTATTAAAATAAATAGAGACAGCAGAATCAGCTGTATATGCTTCTGATACTATAATTTGTGAAGTGTTTTAACTAATTAGGTGTTATTTATTTTAGTGGGTGATAAAAATCAAAAAAGTTAGCCCCAAATAATTAGTGTATGGGGAAACCACTTTAGCCATTGTAGGGAATGATCATTTGAAATGGCTTTCTTTGGGCTGGGCTTAGAAAGAGATGAAAATGAGTAACCTGGATCTAATTGGAGGGAGGAAAATCAGCAAAACTGTGATAACTACTCAGGGAAGCGGCATGGACTGGTTCACTGAAAAGAGTATTGACTACGGCGTCAGAGAACCTGCTTGATGTTCAACGTTATACCTTTGTGGGTCCTAGGAAAAATCTCTGAATTTCCCCTGGTCTCAGATTCATTTGTAAAATAAGAATGATGGACTTCATGACTTCTAAGACCCTTTGCAGCTCTAAACTACTTTTCCAATAGTCTCTTCTCTGTGAAATTCCAAGATAGGGGAAAGATGTAATTAAAAGGAACTGAAGCCATGTTTTCATTCACTCAATAATAATTATTATGATCTTATTCAAAATAGCAGCCAAGTTGAGAACCATCCTGGTCTCAGTCTATCTGACCACTGTGGGAAAATTCCCAACATTTCTTGTCTTTTGGTGGACTTATCTCAATCAACTGTGGTCCATTGGCATTGGGACAGCCTAACCTTTGTGTTTCATAGACTCCTTCTAATGAAGTCCATGATACTCTTCTCATAATAATGTTTTTATATAATGTATACAATAAGATAGGTAGTGTTACCAAGAAAATCAGTTATAATAAAATGATCAAAACTAAAAATTCTTTTCAAGTTCATGTACCCCAAATAAAAAACCATACTCTAGGTGGGATTATTGTTTCTAGAAGCATTATGTAAACTATATGAGCAGCATCATATGCCATATAAGAGTCCCAGATCTGGAGTCAGGAAATTCTGGTTTCAAATCCCACTTCTTTGAATTGTTAATTATGGGAACATAGACAAATGATTAAACTCCTCAAGTTTTAGTGTCCTTATCTGTCAGCAGAGATGGTCATTCTTGTAGTATCTACCAGGCCACAAATTTTAAAGCATCCCATCAATGATTATTTTTTCTTAATTGTTTATACTTGATTAGTTTCCTAGAAATGAATGACCTTGGGAGATGATGAGAGTGGCGAGTGGACTAAAGACTTGGTCATTACTTGGTCAACTCCATCAGTTGAAGGAACTGGGTGTATTTTGACAGGAAAGAACTCTTTCTCTGAAGTTAGATAATTAAACTTTGAATTCCACTACTGATAACAATGTTTGTTTGATAGTTTTAGTCAAATGACCTCCATCTCTGCTTCTTACTGCTTGCTCTAGTTTACTAATAAACTGTCATTTCATGGCAAGGATGGATATAGATGCACACTAAGGTCTGTTCCATCTCTAAATGATGACCCCAATAAGGAGTCTATTAGTGGATTAAAATGTTTGTTGTCAACTCTCTGGAATCTCCTAGAATTTAACTCGATGGATGGAGGTCATTACCACAACCTATAATCCCACAAGCAGGCTTTCCATTTTCAGTTTCCTGGAGAAATAATGCACACATCTCAGCATCAAGCATTAGGATTAACATCGACAAGGCTTAATCTGAAATGCTTCACCAGCCTGCATCTCCAAAGTAAGGAGAACAGCTAGTAAGCCATGCATAATGATGGTGGCTTCTTGGGGAAAGGGGTTTATCTTTAAACACTATTAGTATCTTGCTGAGACGTCTGTGGCATACAAAAAATTGTATTTAAACTTGGTCAGATGCATAGTGAAAGTGCATTTCTAGGGTAGTTCTAATTTTTTATAAAAAAAAATCTTTCTACTTTTTATAACCTCACTGACTTAAAATGTTTAATTACTTATTTCATTGGCATAGAGAAAAGAAGAAAACAAAATGATTAAAGAATAAGTTGTTTGGAAGTGTGGGAATCTTGAGTTTGGTTGTTATGAAGAAAGAAGGAAATGACCAGAAGTCCTTCCAAACTGAATTGATAGTATCAAACATTAGCACAAAATAATAATAATAAAAACATGATAAAATAGCCTGTTTTTAAAAATTATTTTTAATCATTCTTTTCTTTTTTTAAATTGGAATCCAAATTCTCTCCCTCCTCACCTGTTCCCCCACCCACTAAGAATGCAAACAAAACGATAACAACTATGCATGTGAAATCATGCAAGACAGTTCCATTATAGCCAAATTCTAAAGAAAGGAAAAAAGAAAAGAAAGAAGAGTACATCAATTTGGTATCTAGAGATGGTTAGTATTTTTAATTTGAGTCTTTTTGAATTGTCTTGAATCATTGTATTGATCAGAGTAGCCAAGTCTTTCACAGTTGATCAGCATTATGACATTGGTATTATTAAGTACAGTGATCTCCCAGTTTTTCCTCCCTTCATTTTGCATCAGTTCTTATAAGTCTAGGGATGTTTCTTTTTTCTTGAAACTCTCCTCCCCACTCACCCCCCCATCATTTCTTATACCACAACAATACTCTATCACAATCTTGTTCAGTCATTCCCCAATTGATGAATATCCCCTCAATTTTTGATTCTTAACAGAACAAAAAGAACTGTAATAAATATTTTTTGTCCATATGGTTCTTTTTCCTTTTTCTTTGATCTTTTTGGTGTACAGAAAGTAGTAGTATTGCTGGGTCAAAGGGCAGGAAGTTTTACAGCCCTTTGGACATAATGTGAAATTGTTCTCCAGAATAGCTGGATCAGTTTATAAGGCTACCAACAGATCATTAGTGTAGCTATTTCCCTTATCCCCTTCAACATTTGTCATTTCTAATAGTTGTGAAGTGTTAGAATTGTTTTAATTTGCATTTATATGATCATTAGTGACAGGATAGATTGCTTTTGTTTGTTTTTTGAAAGCTATTCATTGACCATTATCAGATGGGAAATGTCTCATTTTTATAAATTCAATTCATATCCTTATATATTTGAGAAACGAGGCTTTATAAGAAAAACTTGTTATATATATATATGTCTATGCATACATACATACTTATGCACATATATATGTTACTTTATTTACTGTGGTACCTTTAAGCAAAATGTGGCTACCCTGAATATCTTTTATAATTAGATCTATTTTTGCTTTTGAGTTATTTTAGATTGATTGCAATCCCTGCCTTTTCTTTTTTTGCTTCAGTTAAAGCATAATAGATTCCACTCCTGTCCTTAATTTTAATACTGTGTGTCTTTTTGTTTTCAGAGTGTCTCTTGTAAACAACATATTGTTAGATTCTGGTTTGTAATTTCTTCTTCCATATGCTTCCATTTTATGGGTGAGCTCATCCCATTCACATTCAGTTATGATTACTAACATTGTATTTCCCTTTATTCTATTTTCTTCTATTTATTCTTTCCTCTCCCTTAATCCACACTCTATTTAATTATATTGTCCTCTCATATCTTTTATACTCTTCCCCTTCTATTTCTCTATTGGATAAGACAAATTTCTATGCCCAACTGAGTGTGTATATATACTATTCTCTCTTTGAACCAGTTCTGAAAAGAGTGGGATTCAAGCATTGCCTGCTACCCCTCCTCATTTCCCCCCCTCACTATAAAAGCTCCTTCCTTGCCTACTTCATTTATGTGAGAAAAATTTTCCCCTTCTACCTCTCACTTCACCATTTTCCCATGCATTCCTCTTTCTCATTCCTACATTTTATTTTAGATCATCTCAACATAATCTATTCATAGTCATGCTCTCTCTATGTAGAATCCTTCTAGTTGTCCTAATAATGATAAACTCCTTAGGAGATGACATGTATTATCTTCCCATGTAAATAATTTAGTATTATTAGGTCTCTTATGGTTACCCTTTCATATTTACCTTCCTATGCTTCACTTGAGTCATGTGCTTGAATCTCAGATTTTCTATTCAGCTCTGGTCTTTTCACCAGGAATACTTGAAAGTCTTTGATTTTATTGTCTTCTTCCCCCCCCCCCCACCCCAATGAATTATTATACTCAGCTTTGTTGGGTAGGTGATTCTTGATTGTAATCATAACTTCTTTGCCCTCTGGAATTTCATATGCCATGGCCTGAGCTCCTTTAATTTGGAAGCTGTTAAGTCATATATGAAGCTTCATTATATTTTAATTGCTTCTTTCAGTCTATTAGCAATATTTTTACCTTGACTTCAGAGGTCTGGAATTTGGCTACAATTTTCCTGGGAATTTTCCTTTGAGTATTCCTTTTAGGAGGTGATCAATGGATTCTTCCACTTTCTATTTTACCTTTAATTCTAATAGCGTGTCAGTTTTCCTTGATAATTTTTGAAATATGAAGTTTAGTGTTTTTTTTTAATCATGACTTTCAGATAATCCAATAATTCTTAAATAATATCTCCTGGATCTATTTTCCAAGTTAGTTTTTTTCCCAATGAGATAGTTCACTTTTAATTTTATTTTTTTCCATTTCTTTGACCTAGTTTTATTGTTTCTTGTCTCATGGAATCATTAGCTTTCATTTGTGCAATTCTAATTATTGATGAATTATTTTCTTCAGTGAGCTTTTGTACCCTTTTCATCTGCTTAATTCTGCTTTTTAAGAAGTTCTTTTCTTCAGTGAAATTTTGTATCTCTTTTACCATTAGGCCAGTTCTGTTTTAAGGTATTACTTTTTTCATTATGTTTTGTGTGTGTGTGTGTGTGCCTAAAAAAGGGAAAGACCAAGTAAAAGATCAAGCTGTTTATTATTTTATCATAATTTCCTTGTTTTATCTCATTTCCTTCACATATCTTATACATGTCTCTAGCTCTCTCCATATAGATATATATATATATATATGTATACATACATATATATATATCTACAAAACATATATTTTTTAGGTTTTTGCAAGGCAAACAGGGTTAAGTGGCTTGCCCAAGGCCACACAGCTAAGTAATTATTAAGTGTCTGAGACCGGATTTGAACCCAAGTACTCCTGACTCCAAGGCCAGTGCTTTATCCACTATGTCACCTAGCTGCCCAATTTATTTAAAAATAGGAAACCAAATTTGGTTCATTTTGCTCAACAAGCATCTCCACAAAGTTCATTTAATGTGTGTGTGTGTGTGTGTGTGTGTGTGTGTGTGTGTGTGTCTAGGTACAGAATCAGTTCCCAATTTGATCCTTCCTGGCCTGTATTTGTTTTTTCCCCAAGGGATACTGAAAACAAGCAAACCCTTTCAATATGGGAGACCCAGGTCAACGGCCAGTGGCTTATGTTAGAATACCAGCCACCATACGGTTGGTTAATATCATTATCTTAATTCCTAATGGCCCTTTTGGAGATGCAACTTAATTTAATTCATTATCCTCATCTTGTCTCCATTTTTATCCTTTTTTATATCAATGATACCATCATCTCGTGTGTTTGCTTGATAATCTACATTCTTCTAAACCTCACTGCAATCAATGTAGGAGAATTGGTATAGATGATGTTCCCCAGAGAAATACATAATCAAAAAAAATATGGAATTTCCATGTGACAGAAGCAAGAAATAATCATTGAGCAGACATCCTGTGTATTCCATTGACACTCTTATAATGTCAAGAAATTAATTCAGAGGAAGATTCCAGTACATTGGGTGGATCCCTTGTGGAGAATTTCTGGATGGACAGGATACAATTTGTATCACTGTGGAGAATGCCCACATGGTTAAGATTATAGTTCCTTTAGAATATTGGAGGGTTTGGGCATTAACTGGCATGAATTAGACCATTGTTTATGGGAATAAAAGAATCTTTTTTTTTCCATTAGAACAAACTGACTTTATTATTTTTATTGTCTATATATAGAAGAGGCAATATAACTTAGTAGATAAAATGGAGTTAGAAAGATTTGGATCAAGTAATGTTTCTAATAAAACTGGCTTTGGGACCATGGACATGTAACTTAACCCTTCAGTTATCCAGTGCCCTGTTTAAGACTATAAAATCTACATGACTAGAGATAGTTTCAATACTAAGAAGTCCTATGGACTAATGAAATCACATTGAAAATTATTGAAACTGTGTAGGTAGAAAGGGATGAGATCTTAGGATTTTTTTTTGCAAGGCAAATGGGGTTAAGTGGCTTGTCCAAAGCCACACAGCTAGGTAATTATTAAGTGTCTGAGACCGGATTTGAACCCAGGTACTGCTGACTCCAGGGCCAGTGCTTTATCCACTGTGCCACCTAGCCACCCCTGGAATAAAAGAATCTTAAAACCAGAGTAGAATGATCTCAAGTTCAATTTTTCTACTCTCTCCCTTCTTTTTTTTTCTTTCCGTTTGTATGCTTCTCCTTCATAATTTTCCTTCTTACTGTATTGTTTACTCCATATGTTTTTTCCCATAAAAATGTATTGATTGGAAAAATAAATTAGGTCTCCAATTCATGAAAATAGACTTCACTTGCTTCAAAGGAATTCACGTGCTGTTATTTGAAAAAAAGGTGATGAATGTAGTTTTCAGTAGAATTTATGCATAAATTATGATTGATTTGCAATTCATCACCTTGCTTTCTTGCTCCTCCTTGGTGAAGAGAACTCATTTGTACATTATAGGGAAGGGGATATTTTTAGGAATGTGATTATCCAGCAGAGTGCTAATAATGAGGAAAAAATTAAAAATCCAAAGTCTAGAAGTTTCTGCAGTTTCACAAAGAGTGACTTGTGAGCTTGCCATTGAGCCTGACTCAACCTTTCTAAAATAGCTCATCTGGATCTTTCAGAACTAGATCTAGATATTGTCGTTCATTTGTTTCAATTGTGCCCAACTCTCTGGACCCCATTGGGATTCTCTTGGCAAAGATACTGGAGTGGTTGGCCATTTCCTTCTCTTGCTCAGTTTACAGTTGAGGAAAGTGAGGCAAACAGTGAATTTTTCAGGGTCACACAGCTAGTAAATGTCTGAGGTCAGATTTGAACTCAGGAAGATGAGTCTTCCCGCTCTAGGCCAGGTGCTCAATCCACTGTACCACCTAGCTGCATTTTATAGCACGACAAATGTTTTCATGATGAATTAATGGTAATAATTTGGTCTTTGAACATCTCCCATCTTATATATGGGCAAGACACAGAAATAGTGATAACGAGTAGCTTTAACTAGATTGTGGTGATTAGGCCATCTTTGGTGCCTCAGGGCACCAAAATTGGGTGCAGACATTTAAAATAATAATTGCAAAAAATTATGCATTTTTAAAAATGTGTTGCATTTACATTTTGACAGCACTTTTATTCCTTTAGCAGTGCAGAAACAACTGAGCTTAGCACCTAGTTAACATAATTAGTTAAGTTTAGAAAGGCAGCAGATGCTATGTTTTCCCTGGTGACTACATATGTGAACTCCACCTTGGTCCTGACCTGGACCTGCCTTTAACCCATCTTAGTATTACTGCCCCAGGGTCTTCCCTCATCATATTAGTGTCCTTGAGTCTCTCCCTAGGTAATTTCTCTCTTCATACTCAACTGAATTTGTCTTAATTTTTTTTTAAATATCTTTTTTATGTCATAAAGTCAATTTGGGAGTATTGCATTCTCTTGACTGCCAGACTTCTAGGTTTATACTTGGATGGACACAACTTAATATAATTTACTTTCTTCTCTATCCTCTTTCCAATTTCTTAGACTATGCTATTAACTATCTTCAGAAAACAAATTGGCATTGGGAGAGATCCTTTAGCGTCTGGGTCATTTTCACATTTGACTATGCACTACTTCTTAAGGCTGAGAGTGACATGATATGTTGAATCTAGTCATCAAAGACACAATGGTCAGAAGAGCCCAGAGGACCTGGGTTCATGTCCTGCTGGCTATGTGATCTTGGTTACATCACTTCTTTCTGGAACTCACTTTCCTCTGTAAAAATTTTCAAACTGAAAGTGTTCAACCTGATGAACTCTGGCATCTCTTCCAAGCTCTAAAACTATTATTCTTGGAGTGCCAAATCAATGTGTCCTTCTCAAGAGAAGGAATAATGTCAACTCCTCCCTATTCAAATTTTTATCTTTCTAAAGCCTTTGGTGGAATTGAAGGAAGCATGGGTTTGAGATAACCTCTGTTTAGGACCCAGCTCCAACACACAATATCATAGATTCAGAACTAGAAGGATCTCAGAGGTCACCCAGACTCCTCCCTTCATTTAATGGATGAGGAACCCAAGGTTACAAAGGTCATAAAAGTGGAGGCAAGATTTGAATACAGGGCTACTGACGGGAAATCCAACAAGTCTTGCACTATATCCCAAAATCTCACTTGCTGTCTTTATGACCTAGGGCAAGACATTTCTGAATTCTAGGGCTCAGTTTTCTCATCTGTAAGATGGCATTGTAACATTCCATGATTCTGCTTCAAACCATTTCTCTCCTTCACTTTTGCCTCCAAAATGATATTTCAGAGATTCTTGATTTTTTTTTATCACTGCCTATGTTGCTCTATGACAAAAAGAAATATTAGAAGACTTGAATCCAGATCTCCTGACCCACTGGACTTTTAGCACTTCTAAGAATTTGAAAAATGCATGAGGGAGTGGCTTCCCATTTCCCCTGTAACAGGTAATGAGTATCAACACTCCTGGCTGTGTCTATGAATGAAAAGTATCATGAATCTTAAAACTTAGGGACTGGCTTTGAGGCAGAGGAATATAATCAGGGAAGGGAGTCAATAAGAATGCTAAGCAAGGTCTTTGAAGTCTCCAGGTGGTTACTGAAATGTTGCCTACATTACAGGAAACTCTCAGTATTGATTTAGTTCACAAACTTTGCAAAAACCCTGATTGATTTCTATTATTTTGTGATGACATACCTCCCACCTCTACCCTAGGTGTCTATTTTAAGGTCATACCCTAGGGACCATGCAGTGATTCCATTTTTTTCATGTCTCCAGGAGTCTCAATTGTAAGTTCTCAAGCATGGCCAATACCTACAGATATTTAGAATGCTAAGGAACTGGGTTGAAATGGAGTCAGTACTTAGATTGGGTCAATTCAAGTATTTCAGTTAGATTGGTTCTGCTTGACCTCCAGCAAGAAAGAACTGGGAAAAAGAGTTAAAAGTCATATGGAAGCAAAGTTTGATTTAATTTCACTATAGCAACCTGCCAATTTTCTGTTTTGTTTTTGGGTCCCCAATGGTGTGGCCAACCCAAAATTCAAGGTACTCCATAGTTCCTGAGCTTCACCAATGTGAATGAATAATCAACCAATAACTATAATTATCTTAAACCAAAAGCATTTATTTGAGACAAGAATTAGTGGATCAATAAACATTTATTATTCCTGTTCTGTGCAGTCACAGCTATGTGGTTCAGTGGATAGAGCCCTGGGATTCAAGAAGATGAATTCAAATGTAGATTCAGTCACTTACTAGCTGTATGAGCCTGAACTAGTCACTTAACTCCAATTATCTCTGTTATTTCATCTGTAAAATGAGCTGGAGGATGAAAGAGCAAACCACTCTAGGATCTTTGCCAAGGAAACCCTGGACTGGGAAGAATTGGACGCAACTGAAAAATGACTGAAAAACAGATTTGCAGTGCCAACAAATATGCTAAGGGCTAGAAATATAAAAAGAAGTAAGAGATAGTTCCTGCCCTCAGGGAGCTCATAATCCATTTGGGGGACACTAGTAAGCACATATCGACAAACATGCTCTGTCCAGGGAAAATGGGCAGTAAATAAGAGAGGAGGCATTAGAATGAAGAATGATTGGGAAAGGCTTCCTAAAGATGATGGGAATTTAGTTGGGACTGGCTTCACATAACCTGAGTAACAAAACATTCTCCCTCCTTAAAACTGGAACATCATCTCCTCCTAGTTCACACAGCCTTAATGGAAGGAATGAGCACACACTTGAATGCTCTACACATACAGACCTGAAGGAAGGAAATCAGCCTTTCTTAAGCCCCTACTATATTGCAGACACTATGTTAAGCATTTTACAAATATTATCTCATCCAATCCTCACAATAAGCCTGAGAGGTAGTGGATTATTATTATTTTTATTAATCATTGATTATTATTATCCCCCAGAGGAAAACAGGTGAAGTCACTTTTCCAGGTTCAAACAGTTAGTAAGTATCTGTGGCCCAGTTTCGATTCAGGTCTGGCTGATTTGAAGCTCTGGGCTCTCTCCACTGAGACACCTAACTGTCTCCTAGTCCCTGCACTTCTCTGGAGATGCCCTCAGGTTCCCCTTCCAGGATGCAAGATGAAAAATAGTTGAAAGCCCCTCAGGGATGTCTAACTGTGAGTGTGTGTGTGTGTGTATGCATGTGTAAGGGAGTGTTTATGTGTCTGTATGAGAGCTGTATGAATGAGAGTAAGGATATGTGTCTGTGTATGAGAGTGAGTGTGTGTGTGTATGTATTTGAGAGTGTGAGTGTGTGTGTGTGTGTGTGTGTGTGTATGTATGCATATATGAGAGAGAGAGAGAGAGAGAGAGAGAGAGAGAGAGAGAGAGTGTACAAGCCTATCTCCAACTGTCTGAGGAAAAGGGGAAAGAAGATTCATAAAGTGATGATTATAACACTACAGTCTCAGGAGAATCGGGAGTTATTGCTTCATTAGGTGGCATCCAGAACTGAGGTAGAAAGGGAAAATTTAGACCAGAAACTGGCTGCAGCCTCTTCTCTGCTCTCTCTCCTATCTCTCTGTGGTCCCTGCCAGGCATATCTCTAGGACATCACTCCTACTACTGAACCTCTGTCTCTCTCTGTCCCTGTCTCTGTTTCAGTCTATGTCTCGCTATCTCTGTTTCTATCTTTGTCACTTTATCTCTGTCTTTCTGTCTCTGTTTCCATTTTTCTCCCTCTCTTGTTCATCTCTCTCCCTCCCCCTTTCTTATCCCTTTTATTCCCCTCTGTCTTTCTCCTTTTTACTTCCTTTTTCATATCTTCTTTTTTTTTTGGAATTTCATTGTATGGAGAACTAATGACTTTTGATATGAATCAATGAAAACCTAATTAATTTACTTAACAATTTTTCAAATCCACAGTCTACTATGCAGTTAAATGGCTGATTGTAAAATAAATAAATAGATAAATATGATTTTTGTTCCCTTTACACATGTACTGATTAGCTCAGCATGTGTTTTTATATTGATAAAATCTTAAGCACAGAGCAGTGTCAGGACAGTGAGGAGAGGCCCTCTGGGGTTTTGATATTGTCTTAGAAACTGGCTTGTCTTCACTATGGCCAGGAGCAAGAGACATTTGTCTAATCCAGTTTTGTGGTTTACAAGTATGAGGGGAACCCAGAATTCTACATGATCCTTAATCGGTGCTAAATACCTAATTATTGATTTGTTGATCAATAATTGACCACCCGTGGTGGACCGTATGATGTTATATGTATTTGCGTTTGATATGATATTTGTGTGTGCTTGCAATAATAATGATGATTATAGGTATTGACACTTTGCATATGGAACCTCATTTAATACCTACAACTTACATTAATCCCCAATAATTATATGTATATATTTCTATATTTAAAATACCCTGCCATCTCTTTGGTATATGTGTGTGTATATATATAAGTTTTTGTATGCACGTATGTATATATGCATATGTGTGGACAAAGGAGCAGAATAAAGTGACATCCTTGAATATTGAATCATAATAATTCTTATGATAATCTTCTACCTCACAGTCAGGTACTGAAGTTCTTTTGGGTTTTTTTAAACCTTACTTATTGTTATTTTAGGGAAAATATAGATCCCTGAGAGGAAAAAAAGCTTTGACTTTTGAGTCAGAGAATGTGGGTCCAAATTATGCATCAGACATTGGTCATTTCCATGACTTTGGGAAAGTCATTTAACTACTGTAGGTCTCAGTTTCCTCATCTGTAAAATGAGAAGCTTAATCTAAATAGTTTCTCAGTTAATCAAGTCAGCACTACTGGTCCTGGAAAGAATGCACTAACCAATTGCTTTATTTTACTCATCATCTTCATATCTTCTGCGCCAAAGGATACATTTTTAATGATACCCAATATATACTTTTATATTTTTCTTCCCCTACTAGGTGAACTCCTTAAAGGCAGAGGTTATTGATTTTTCTATGTATATCCCTAGAATTCTGCAGTGTTCCTGGTATGTTAAATATACTTCATAAATGGTTATTTGTTCAGCTTGCTATTCCTTACTTTTGCCACATGTCTAGTCCACCCCAGCTTCCAATTATACATTTCTTCTTGAGCATTGGTCACCACTGGAACAGGCAGAGCCTTCATGTTACCATCATTTATCTTTCCATTTCCCTTTGGTTCACTCAACTTTTATTCTCGGAAGGTTGTGGTTTTCTAAGATTCAGTATCATGTAGTAGCTGTGGAATAGCATTAATGTCTAAAATGTAGAGTACTGATGATTTGACTTCCATTCTCCAAAAAAGACCATGATATCAGGGAGGTGGATGCCATGACAAGCACATGAATTGGATTTCAGTAAGGGGGAGCTGTGCTAAGTCACTTTAACCTCCAGAGCCATCTGGGTCCAATGGCCAGAGATGAATCTGGATGACTGGAGATGGCCCTGGATGTGAGGCAGAGTTAAGTGACTTGCCCAAGGTCACATAGCTGGAAAGAGTCAAGGGTCTGAGGTTGGATTTGAACTCCCATCTTCCTGATTCCAAGGCCAATGCTATAGCCACTGTGCAACCTAACTGCCCCAGTATGAGATTTATATCAAAGCTTGGAATTGTTAAAAAAAAAAATCACTGTGAAGTTTCTCAAATCTTTACTCTCTTTTTCTCTTTCATATCTGGTCTCAACTCATTCTCTATAGGTAATACCAGTACCTGATATCTACCCATCTACCCATCTACCCATCTACCTACCTACCTATCTATCAGTAAAATGATAACTACATAAGTATCATAAATATGTGTATCATATATATGTATATATATATATATATGTATAAAGGGAGGGAGGGAGAGAGAGAGAGAGAGAGAGAGAGAGAGAGAGAGAGAGAGAGAGATGCCTGATGAATCCTTCTTTCATTAGGATGGATTGCAGTGACTGATATCATTGTTGAGAATAGGCCTCTTTGCTTATTTCCCATTTGGAGTTAATAATAATAGGTTAGGCAATGTGGTGATCAGCATGATTGCCATCCTTCTCACTCTTAACAGATGCACCAGCCTTCAAGCCTTTATTTTGCTCTTGAACTAATATCCCCCTCCTGGGTGGATCTCATCTTTGTAGAAGCTGAATCTCATGCAGTATTTATTAAAACATGATTAAGGTGTAAATTGGAATCAGTTTTAAAGGTATGTGCTATTGCATGTCACTTAATTGGAGTCCTCCTACTGTTTTGCTGGGGTGGGGGACCTTCAAAGTAATTTCTGATTTTTCCGGAGGTTGGAAGCTTGTAAAAGCTTTAATCTTCAAGGATTTATTTTTGTTTTTTTAGTCATACCTCTGTTTAAAAACTAGCATAGTAATGAGTTACCTCAGAATCACAGAACTTCAGAGTTGCAAAGGACCTCAGAGGCGATGTATTACAACCCTCATCTGAAAGAGAATCCCCACAACACTCATCAACAGATGATTATCCAGCCTTTCCTTGATGCCCTTGAGTGAGGGAGGACTCTATCTCCTGGGGTAGCTTGTGTGTGTGTGTGTGTGTGTGTGTGTGTGTGTGTGTGTGTGTGTGTGTATGTATGTGTTTGATAACTCTGATAGTTAGAAAACTTTTTCTTTATTTAAAAATTAAATATACTTCTTTGACAACCATTATTTTTTCCAAGTACCTTAGCCCATATGAGGTCAAAAAGTCAATTTTTCTGGAAGATGGATACTTGTGTAGAAATCTATCATGTCCCTCCTTTCACTTCTCTAGTTCAAATATTCTAAGTTTCTTCCATTGATCAGCTCAATATTATCCCCTTTGGTGTAGTGAAAAGACCACTGGCCTAAGTCTCAGGAGGATCCCATTCCAATGCCACATTATGTCTAACTCACATTTTGGATTTTAGGCAAATTATTTATACTCTGTGACTCACTTCATTCAGCTGTAGAATTGAGATGATTTGACTAGATGAGTTCTAAGATCTTTTACATCTCTGTGATTTTATTGTCCAGTTAATTCAGCAAAATCTCTAGAGGTTTAGATGGTGGCACAGATCTGTAATCCCTGCCAATAGGGAGGCTGAGACTGATGGATTACTGAATTCATGAGTTCTGAGCTTCAGGGGGCTAAACCATTTGGTTAACTGGACTAAGTCTAACTCCAATATAATAAGCCTCTAGGAACAGGGGACCATTGGACCATCTAGGGAGAGTCAGTACTGGATGACTAAAGCTCCTATATTCTCAGTAGTGGAATTGAGCCTATGAGTGACCAATGCATCACCAACCTGTACTGAATTCTGATGACTCATTCTCAAAAACCAAAAACCAGAGTGTTTGACACATTTAGGGAATGTTCTCACTCCTGGAACTTTAGAATGCTGAAGAATCAGAGGGATATTGCATTGACTTGTGTGAGATGGTAGATTTAAGTGGCTGCTTGTCATCATCATTCAGTTGTGTCCAACTGTGACTTTTTGTGACTTCCTGGACCATACTGTCGATGGGGTTTTCTTGGAAAAGAGTGGTTCACTATATCTTCTCAGGCGGATTAAGGTAAACAGATTAATTTAAAAGATAGATAAAGAAAGAGGAGGAAAAAGGAATTTCTATTTTGAAACAAAGAATAAACAAGAGCTAAAGAGAGAGAGATAGCAGTCCATATCCATGCTGAGAGATTGTAGAGTGGAAAAACATAGGACTTGATTTTTTTTTATCAGCTCCTCTTAGTTGTATGAATAATGGCATAATGTACTATAGAAAATTAAAAAAGTCTTCCACTTACATATTCTTCAAGGATCCCAGCAATGGGTGCATAGACCCTTCTCTTTAAAATATAGAAATAAGAATGTAGTCATATGGTAATTTCTAATCATCTTCTTAAACAAATATTTCTGTGGGAGCAAAGAGGCTTAAAATCTTTGATGTTAAGAACTCCCCAAATCTCTGCCCACAGATCACTTCATGAGGATTCTATGAAGAATAACTCTGCCTCATGTTTAGTTTAATTTCACAAGGTGATTTTTCTCTGATGCCTGATATTTCATAGATTGACCTCTTGTGATTGAATCCAGAAGTGATAAGTGAGGGCACCAATGAGTGAAGTGACTTTTTTTTTAAGTTGAAATTTTAAATAAAGTTTGATCGTTTTTGTGGCCACGTGCTCAGTCTTCTAACCTCATAGGTTAAAGAAGCTAGACTCCGAATGGCTCATTAACTCTAATAGCTTAGCCTTTAACATCTTCTTATTGTTTGATGAACCAAACTTTACTTGTCCTCTGTAATGTAAGAGGAGAGATGTGTCACATTTTTATTGGAGGTCTTAGGTCTTTGGGAGTTATATTGAGTCTGAACTTTATTTTAATGAGATAACTCCAGAAACTCACCTGGCGCTTTCCCCTGAAAGATACATACAACAACTCATGGCCTTTGACATTTTATTTAGAAGTTGCAAATTATGAATGAAGGCAGACGTTGATATAGAGGCATACTTGCTAGTTAGAAATTTGTTGGGAAAATTTGCAAATTAAAACATTTATCCTTGGTTGATGAAAGCTGACAGTTTCCTCCTGTTTCCATACTAATAGCTAGAGTTCTAACTCCTGTAATTTGCATGGAAATGATGAAAACCTTGTATTAAGATTTTTTTTCCCTCTTTAGGAAGCTGGACTTTAACTTTCTAATTCCCACTCTAGTAAGTTCATGTAAAACTGAAATTCCATCCTAAGGGTTTGATCCAAGTATTTCATTTCAAATAGGCTTAGGACATAATTTAATTAAAATGTCATTATGAACCTATAGGTTCCAATCCTTTCATTTTTTTTTTTAGAAATCAAGTTGAAGATGAAATCTTTAATTTTATTCTTCTACTTTTATTAAAATTTACTTCAAATTAAATCAAGATTGTTCACTTTTAATGCTTACTTTTGATAGAGAAATAAGAATTATAGGATTTGAAAGTTGAAAGAAATCTCAGAGCTATCAAGTTCAACCTTTACTCAAAAGGAACCCTTACTATGTTGTAGTTAAAAAAGTGGTTGTATAACCTCTGCTGAAAGAGGTCCAAGGACAGAGTATCCACCACTTCGCAAGACAATCCATCCCATTGGACAGCTCCAGTTGTACGCTGTTGTTGTAGTTGTATTTTATTCCTCATCCACCATCCTGCTCCTGCCCCTTAATTTGCTTTTCTGCAACTTTCCTCCTAGTTTTAACGCCTGAGGTTATATAGATCAAATCTAATTTTACCCCATGCAATAGCAGGCTTCAGGTGTTTGAAGTTTCTTCTCCAGGAAAAACAGTCCCATTTCCTTCAACTAATTTCATTTGACATAGACTTAAGGTCATTCACCGTAAGCCCTCCTTTGGTCACTTTCCATGTCTTACTCATTTAGATGTGGGCATAAAATATTTGACTATTTTAGAACAATCCTGTTTTCAAATAATACTTCACATACAGTATGTACTTGATAATGCTTGTTATTCATTGATTTTATTCTTTTTTCCCTTTCTGTCTTCTCTCTCTTTCACACACACACACACACATCAAACTGAATCATAGACCTTGAAATTATATCTATTTTTTAGCTCAGAATTCAAAGTTTATTGTATGATTGCCCCTAAAACATGCTTCTGCCTTTTTTTTGTGAGGTAGGTATTAGGGGTTAAAGTCATTTTTAGATCAATACTCTAATTGACCTTGGCATTATACTGCTCAGACATGGTCTATATAGCATACAGCAACATTTCATTTCTGTTAAACATTTTAAAATGTGAAATATTATTTCTCTATGATTAGCTATTCATAAAAGGTTCATATTAGGAGGTAGAAAGACATGACCAGCTATAAGAACTGGATGGATTCTGAGTAGTAATAAGATTTTTTTTTTCTCTTAAAATCAAGCACAATTAAAATAATAGGGGAAGTAATTGCACAGCTGATAATCTCTGAGAAGGATTGGGCATGTGTTCCACTATTGATACTTTCTTTCAATACTGTTTCAGTAGGAGTATAAATTATCACTCATTAATGATATATATGAATTATTCCTAAATGATTATGTCCATAAGAGAAGCAGCATGGGATAGTGGTCAAAAAGCTGACTTCAAACTAAAGGATCCATGTTCAAATCTTACCTTAGGTAAGGTGATGAGGGCAGGGAAGAACTGCTTCCATTAACACAAATTGGTGTTGTTCAGTTTTTTTTTTTAGTTATGATTGAGTTTATGACCCCATTTGTTTTGCTGGGATTATTTTTGTTAAAATACTGAAATAGTTTGCCATTTCGTTCTCCACTTCATTTTACAGATGAGGAAACTGAGGCAAGCAAAATTAAGTAACTTTCCCAGGATCATACAGCTAGAAAGTATGAGATCAGCTTTGATCTCAGGGAAGTTGAGCCTTCTAGATTCCAGGTCTGGCTCTCTATCATGCACACACAAATGGATACTTTCTATGCAATATATACTTTAAAAGAGTGTCTGGACCTGAGAAATCAAGGAATATGCTTAAGTTCATTTAAATTCAACTAAGATTCTCTGCACTGCAACCTGCCTCCTTTTCCTCTGTCCCTTCCTTTCTCATTCCCTCCCCAATTTCATTTTCCCTCCCTCCATTCTTTCTGCTTTCCTTTATTTTTTTATTGAAATTTTATTTTATTTTTCCAATTACACACAACATTCATCCATTTGCAAATTTATGGGTTCTATATTTTTCTACCACCCTCCCTTCCCTCTCCCTCCCCATGGCATGAAACTCTGTATGATGAGCAATATTTTGAGGTACTGAGGGGGAAAGAGATATAAAAAGAAAAAAAATTAACTACAAAAGAAAATAAAAACAAAGAAAGGAACCTCAGACAAATCACCTACTATAGAATTTTTCCTTCTGTCTATTCAAAACCCAAAGTTAGAGTTTTTGTCCATACCCTCCGCTTATACAGGGAGAGGTCTTGAGTTGCTGGGAAGATTTTTTTTTAAACAGAAATTTCAGGGTATATGTGATGCTTTACTTATATTACCTTATCTGATCTTCATAATAATTCCATGTAGTACATACTATCATGATTCCAGGTTGCAGATGAGGAATTTGAGGCTAAGAGATTACCCACAGAATTCCTTTGTTCCGGTAGATTTGTTTCAGTGTCCCTCCTCTCTTAAGGATACACAGAGAGGTTCTACAGTTGGGATGAGGTCGATCTCTAACACCAGGTCATCCTTAACCTTCATTATTTCCAGTGCCATGAACTCTCTTACATTAGCACCTCTCCTCTATGAATATGTTGAGATGACTTGGACTCAAAAAGAGTGAGACTCACTAGAATAAAGGCATTATCTTTAACCTTGGAACCTAATGGTTCCCATCCCCTGAGGTCCTCTTCACTCCTGTCTTTAATATGGAATCTGACAAATATTTGGAAAATGTTCTCACCAGAACAATTTTGCACCAAAAGAGGACAAAATGTCCTGATAGATTTTTTTCCCCCCTCCTTCATCTCTAATATCTACAAGCCTCTAAAACTTGCTTAGAAAGCATAGATCTGGGGCAGCTAGGTGGTACAGTGGATAGAGCACCAGTCTTGTAGTCAGGAGGACTTGAGTTCAAATGTGGCCTCAGACACTTAATAATTGCCTAGCTGTGTGACCATTTCCTTAAATAAAATAAAAGAATTTTTTTACAAAAGAAAGCATAGATCTTAGAAGCTATTGTGTTGCTAGCAATTGATGCTGTAAGACAGAGGGAATGGGACTTGAACAGGAGTACATCTTCAGAGACCAATATGAAAGGATGTGAGCAAATAACACCATACTGCTCAGGAAAGGTGAAAAGAAGTCCCCCTCTGGGTTGAGTTTTGGAAGGATAGATCCTGGGACCATTTCTGGAGGAATCAGTAGTCTGGGATCATATTCCTGCAGCTAGGATAGGCAGTGGAAACTGATGTACTTGTAAGCTCTTGAGGGCAGGGACTGTATTTTGCTTTGATTGGAGTCATTAAAACCCGAGTTCAAAACCAACCTCAGCCACACTTTATTAACTATGTAATCCCTGGCAAATCATTTAACCTCTGCATGTCTCAGTTCTCTCATCCCTAAAATGAAACTAATAACATCACTTATCATTAACATTTAAGGATTATTGTTATGATAAAATGAAATAATATTTGTAAAGCATTCTGAAAACCTTAAAGCACTGTATACATGCTAGTTATTATGAATATGTGTTCATTCATTGATTCATCTTTGAAATACAAACACGAGTCAAGAGAAAGTTAAAGAGATAAATATAAGTGAGTAATCAGAAGGTACAGCACAGGGATGAAGGTTTTATATTCTGGAGAGAGATGTGTCCCCCAGAACCTTAATGTCACCAGGGGTCATAAAGTTCAAAGAAAATACGCATCTGGAATGGCCTTTTAAATAAGATTAAATGATGAAAAGAAAAGGAGAGATAAAGAAATATATTAGAAAATAATGGGGGAGGAAGAGTTGAGGGTGTCATTCATTCATGAAAGCATTCGTTCATTTATTTGGATTCACTTGAATAAGAATATCCCTGATTGAATAGTTAAATAAATGAGGGGAGTGATATTAAACTATCAAGATTTGGGCTTGAGTACTAGGCAGACTAAGTTCAGTCTAAACTGCAGAGTGAACTGCAGAAGTTTTTTTTTTTTTTGGTTGATCTTGTTTGTTTATTTTTTTCTCTTGGAGAATCCTGCTTCTTCCCTCTTTTAGGGCTCTGTTGCCCTTCTCTATTATACTAATATTGCCAAGACCTGCCCATTACCAGATTCTCCAGTGTCTTTGTGCATCCTCTGTCCAAGGTGCTAGCCAGCTTACGGATAAATATGATAAAAACAACTGAACTGTTCTCTTTAGTCTCTCCCAGAGCATTTTTAAGGTGGGAGCAGGGGAGGGGGTTGGGGAGAGTGGAGGGATTTCAGGAAACAATGTTTTTCATTGAAATATTTTATTTTTTTTCCAATTACGTGTGAAAGTTTTAGAAACATGCCTTGGAACAAGAACTGATGTTAGATTGAATGGCCTTTAAATGCCCTTCCTTAGGTCTTGACACTTAGATTTTATGGCACCATGGGTAGAATAGTTAAAACATAAATTCCATCACAGTTTTGACCCTAATGGAGCTTATAGTCAAATAGAATTCAGGTGTGCTGGGTAACCAATGATATAGAATGTTCAGGTATGTCCCCTTCACTGGGTATTTTCAAGAGTGTTCCCAAAAGATAATGAGAACCATTTTACCTCTCGAATATGAAGTCCTTGACTCTTTTTTCCATGGCCTAAATTGTAACTGAAGATGAAACAGCTCCCCAAGAAAGTAGATTTCTGTAACTCTGATGAGTTCAACTTAGAAGAGCTTCCCATGTGGAGTTCATCTTAGTATCTAGGATGCATTTAATAACTGTTTTCTGACTCACTGACTGACAACATCATTTGAAGAGGTGGAAAAAAAAGGTGTTTTTTGCTGAAGTGACAATTTTTTCCACTTCTGAAAAACAGCTTAATAGTTGTGTTTGACAATCTAAATCTTTCTCCAGTTCCTAAATGTTTAGTCTATTAAGTGGGAAAGAACAAAATCCATGGTAGTGATTGGTTTGACCCAGGCTAATGCAAGTCAAAGATCTTTGATCTCCATAATCAATGCACCCAAAGGAGGTTACATTTTCTTGGCAGTCTGTTTACAAAGACAAAATGTCAGGGCTGTGGAGAACATCTGTCTGCTAGTTGTATTGGTACATTCATCCTCCTAAGAGAGAGGTGCTGTGGGTCAAAGTGACAAAAGCCCTAGACTGGGACTTGGGAGACTTATGCTTCAGTCAGATTGATCCTGGACCTTACACTGGTCAGTTGTGTGACCTTGGAGAAGTTACCTCATCTTCTGGGCTTCAGACTCCTCATCAAGGAAAGGGAAGGTAGTTTTTAAGCATTTGCTATGTATCAAGGACTCTGCTAAGCACTCTGCAGATACAATTTCACTTGATCTGGATAATAATTCAGAGATAGGTGGTATTATCACCACTACTCTTAGGAAACTAAGAGACAGACGTTACTTGTGACCTGTTCAGGATCCAAAGCTAAGAAATATCCAAAGCTGTAATTGTATTCAGGTCTTCCTGACTATAGGTCTTGTTCTTAGCATGTTTATCTATGAGGGAGAGATAATGATACTGGGGTTAGGATTGTCCCATAACTACATAATACTTAGAACCTTGCACAATTCATTCTGAATCCCAAGTGAAAAGGAAGGGAAATTAGAAAGCACAAGTGAATCAAATTAACTTACCCAAAGTCACAACAGTAAGTATCTAATGTAGGATTTGAATATAGATCTTTTTGAGTCATCTTTGAGTCAAGTCCAGTATCATTACTACTATGCCTTGCTGTTTCTATTATAATTAATTCTTTGGATAAAACAATAGAGAATATCCAAGCCTTTTCCAGTTCTGTGATTCTATGAATCAAACAACATCAACACTGGACTGGGCAAATCTGTTTGTTCATTTAACTAAAATTTTGACTTTTCATCTGGATAGTTTTACATTCTATAAAAGTAAACGGAAAGATCAAATTTAGAATGATCACATTTATAGGTAGAAAGTGGCTTCTTAGGAGACACATTCAAATTTCTACTGGAGAAAATTAAGTGACCAGTAATGATAAAAAAAGCTTCAGTGTGACTTAATTGATTAAGTTGATGAATAAAAATTTCCACTCTGACCTCCCTAGCGGGCCACACTCCAGTAGATGTCACATAGTATATTTGTCCCCAGACATTTTCCTGATTTCATGTGATAAGCAGAAGCTAGGTGGTGCATTAAATAGAGCACCAACCCTGGAGATAAGAAGACTTGAGTTCAAATCCAACCTCAAACACTTACTAGCTTAGTAGCTGTTGGTCTAGACAAGTCACTTAACCCTGCTGCCTCACTTTCCTCATCTATAGAATGAATTGGAGAAGGAAATGACAAAACTCCATACTTCCAAGCCTCCAGTATCTTTACCATGAAAACCTCATATGGGGTCACAAAGAGGCAGATGCAAGCATACAGCAGCAACGCCACCATAGCATGTGACAAACTTTGGACTCGGAGTCAGAAGAAGTCAATTCAAATTCTCCCTTGGCTACTTATTAGCCATGTGACCTTGGCTTTTCTCATCCCGTACAATGAGGCTTAAAATAGCAACGAGGAGATATATAGTGAGTAGATAATGTTGAATTTGGAATTAGGAAGACCTGAGTTTGAATTCCTTCTCAGACTCTTAACAGTTGTAGGACCCTTGGACAAGTCACTTAAATTTTTATTTTTAGGTTTTTGCAAGGCAAATGGGGTTAAGTGGCTTGCCCAAGGCCACACAGCTAGGTAATTATTAAGTGTTTGAGGTCAGATTTGAACCCAGGTACTCCTCACTCCACAGGGCCAGTGCTTTATCCACTACACCACCTAGCTGCCCCCATGTCACTTAATTTTTAAGACCAAAGTTTTCTTAGCTAAAGCGTGGGCATAATACTACTGTCCAGAGTTTTTTAATTATCCAAGGAGACAATGAATGAAAATGTTCTGAAAACCTTAAAGCACTATGAGGTTAATTATATTGGTATATCTACTTTGTAGGAGTGTGCTAAAAATCACATATCTGAACAAAGGCTTTGAGATTGACATAATAGCATCCACTGGAGGAAAGAACACTGAATTTGGAATTGAAGAACCTGGATTCAAATCCTGAATCTCCTAGAGTTTAACTTTCTTCCTAGAGGAAATTATATACCCCTTGTCCCTCCACTCTACCCTCTGCCTCTTTAGTTCTCAGATTTAGGATGTTATATCTCTACCACAATCATCTTATTTCATCAACTCATTTTACAGATGAGAAAGCTGAGGGCTAGAGAATGAGTGATTTGCCCAAGGATATATAGCTCATACATTTCTTTGCCTGCCCCATGAAAGGAAGTTGGAATGAGGATGGATTGTACTACATAGGTGGGACATTGGAAGCTTGGTAAAAGTGACTTGTCAGTGTTCTGAGCCCATCTCTTCTAGGGAGCTAAGAAAGTAAGGAATAGTTTCAGTTTATCATTTCTCAGAGTATAAAGCTGAATTCTTAACTTGGAGACCAAGTTAATATACATACATATATATGATAATATTATTTCAATATAATTTGCTTTCCTTAGTATTCCCTTTTTATGTATTTAGAAAGGTAGTGATGAGGAAGGCTCTCTAGGCTTCAGCAGACTGTTAGAGGGGGTCACTCTATGACCAAAAGAGAGAAGTTAAGAAAGTTTGGAGAAAGGTTGCTAGCAGGGGCAGTTGTCAGTTCTCTCAGAGGGAGAATGACAGTATCTGGGAATGGGATATCACAGTTTGATTCCAGACAGAGAACAGAAGAGGGACTTTGTAATGGGGGATGGTTTCCCTTCTATACTGTAGTCTTACAGGGGCTTCTGGAAAAAAAAAACCCAACTAGATCAAGAGGGTCAGCTGATTGGAAGAGTCAAATGGAGGATGAGAGGTGGTAGGCTTTTAATGCTCCCTGATCATACCCAGTGGAGCCAGGAGAATCTCCAGGGTAGATTTGGTTGCCAGAGGGATATGGAGTCAGTCACACTTCAGACCCTGGGTATGTCCTGGGCAATGTCTGCCTTCTACCTTCTCCTAGTTACTCTTCCATTCAGGACAGCTAGATGGATAGAGCACCAGCCCTGGAGTTAGAAGGACCTGAATTCAAATCTGGCTTCACATGATCCTTAGTAGTTATGTGACTTTGGACAAGTCCCTTAACTATGATAGCCTTAAATCCAGGACCATCTCTAGTCATCCTGATCCATATCCGACCACTAGACCCAGATGGCTCCAGAGGACAAAGTGAGGCTGGTGATTCCAACAGCACCTCATCACTCAAATCCATAATGCTTGTTATGTCATCACCTCTCTGATATGATGGTCTTCTCTGAGAATGAAGGACCAACATCAACTCTCCCATGTAGAACAGACACATGCAATATTTTTATGCTGTCATCATTTTTAACACTATAATTGCTATTACTAAAATAACAACAATAATGATTAACAACAATTAATATTCCTAAAGTACTTTAAGCATTCTTAGCTCTGGGCATGTTCTCTATCTGTTCCTCAGAACTGGAATGTTCTTTCTCCTCCTTTCTACCTTCTGGCTTCTCTGCATCCTTTAAGCGACTAAAATACCACCGTCTCTGGGAAAGTCTCCCCTTCCCTTCTTCATTTCAGTTCTTTCCTCTGTTGATCATTTTCAATTTAGATAACTTGAAGCTTGTTTTTATAAATTTGTTTGTTGGTTGTCCACCTCATTAGATTGTGAGCTCCTGGAGGGCAGGGACTATCTTTTCCCCCTTTATATCCCTAGCTGGAACAGCTAGATGGTGCAATGGATAGAGCACTGGCCTTGGAGTCTAGAGGATGGAAGTTTGAATGCAGCTTCAGACACCTGGTACTCACTATCTGTGTGACCTTGGGCAAGTCCCTTAACCCAGATTGTATCTCATCCTGGGCCATCTCCAGTTGTTCCAATTCATATCTGGCCACTGGACCCAGAAACTGGTAATTTAGTACTGCATCTCCTCACTCAAATACATTCATGTGCTTTTTATGGTATTACCTCCCTGATGTGTCATGGTCTTTGAGGACGAAGGACAAAACATCATCAACATAATGCCTGTTGGATAGCAGGCAATTAATGCTTTTTAATTGATTGGTTAAGGTTTATATAATACCTTATGAGTATTATCTCATTCAATACTGGTGACAACCCTTAAGATAGATATTTTAGTTTCCCCCATTTTACAGATGGAGTAACTGAGGCAGACAGAGGTTAAGTGATTTGTCCAAGACTACACAGCTAATGTCTAGGCAGGATTTTAAATTGGGTCTGTCTTTTTGCTGACAAGTCCAACATTAGCTACAAAACCATCTAGCTATTCCAAACTCTCTGAGCTCCTGGATGAGTTGCTTATGTCTGAGAGTCATTTGATATGCTGTGAAGATGGATCTTCCGTTTTCTGCCTCCATGCCTTGAATATTTATCCATTTCACTTAGATTGTTAAATTTATGAACATACAGTTGGACAAGATAGCTCCAAATTATTACTTTAATTTCTTGGTCATTGGTGGTGAATTCACCTTTTTTTTTTTTATTTCTGATACTGGTAATTGGGTAGTTCTTTCTTTTTTTAAAAAAAAAATCAAATTAACCAAAGGTTTATTTGTTTAATTTTTCATAAAACCAACTCTTAGTTTTATTAATTCAATAGTTATTCTTTCTTTCAATTTCATTAATTTCTCCCTAAATTTGCCTCCATGCATTTGAGCAAGGTTATCGACATGTCTGGAAGATGTCTTCTTCATCCATTTCCTTGGAGAATCCTGTTTCCTTCAAAGCACAGCTCAAATACTGCCTCCTCTGGGAGACCCTTCCTGATTGCTCCCCATCTTCAGTTATTAGCATGCTTGCCCTCATAAAACTACTTGTGTTTTCTTCTCTGTGTGTATATTTATTCAGTCTCCCATCTGGAACCCTGGGTCCTGGAAGGTCCATAGCTCAGTGTTAAGTATTCCATTATTAAGTCCTTGAATTGTATCCAATAGGATGCTATGTCCTGAGATGATTCTTCCTGAGTGACCAGAGATGATTCAGGATCCAGGGGGGAGGAGAAGTGACTTCCTCTGTCTCCTGCATCTCCTGAACCTTTAACTTTCTGAATTGAAAAGAAAGGCTTTTCTTCATTGCTCCAAAGCCAAAGGATGCCTTAATGAATCTGCCTCCCAGTAACAGTTCAGCCTGAAACTTTTCTTAGCAACAGTCTCTCTGGTCAATAAAAGAAAGGAAAAAAATCACCTGATTGTGTTGTTAAAAGGTCTTATTATCTATAATTTATAAATCAGGCTCTCTTACCATGTTATTATTAGATGGGAGTAATGGAGGCTGGTCTTCTTTATCATCTGGGAACAAATTGGCATTTAAAATATGAAAGCTGGAAGGAATTCTAGAGGTGAAACCATCCAATCTTTTCATCTATCAGATGAGAAGATAGAGGCCTGCAGAGGTATAAATAGCTTCTCCGATGGTCACATACAGAATCAATGACAAAGCATGGGATTAGAAATTCAGTCTCCTGACTTTCTAAGACAGTGAATGTCCTCTACTGTATGGGAGGTGATATGTGGGTACAAGTGCTGCCTAGATTTACTCATGAAGGCAAAATCATAAATAGAACTTTGCCTCAGATCATAATTCTACAGTCTTTTAATATCATTGAATCTAAGTTAATACCTAATTATCAATTAGTTTTAATAAAAGGGAAACTATGGTGAAATTCTGTTCAATTCCCACCCTTCATCAGTAGTTCAATGTTGGAATCAGTCTTTGTCTCCCCTATGATAGAACAATATTCTTCCTTCTCTGATGGGAAACTTCACGCCAAGGACCTTGGGAATGAGCTGTGGTCATTTCTCAACAATTCTCCATTATGTCTCTCATGAGGACCCTGTTCCCATTCTAGGCTATGAACAAAATGTTTAGATTATTTACCCTACTATATGAAGGATAGAATGCTGACTACACAGTCAAGAGAGCTCTGGGTTCATAGCTAGAGGCTGTTAAGTGGAATAATGGCTAATCCTTTGAACTTGGGGTAAGAAAGATCTGAATTTGAAACTTCCCTCAGGTACTGAGTAGCCCTGAGACCCTGGTAACTCACTTAACTTCTATTTCCTCACCTGTAAAAATAGGGATTATATTCTCATATACTTCACAGGATTATTGTAATCCTGCGTGTGTGTGTGTGTGTGTGTGTGTGTGTGTGTATGTGTGTGTGAAAAGAGACTCATTTATATGTATACAGAGAATATATTTATATATTATATAACATTGTATATTATGTATAATTTGATATATACTGTGGAAACAACACTATTATGTTGACAATTACTCAACTATGTAATATTGGGCAAGTTGCTTAACCTTGTGGAGGGCGACTGGCTCCATTTATCAGATGAGGGGGGCTTTTCTGATTCTAGATCTATGATATTGTTGGCAACAATGGCATATGTTCTAGGAAAGCCTTTGATGGTTTATCCCGAATGGGCAAGGGAGCAAGGGAATAAATGGAAACCAGTCCCAAGGGAGAAGTAGAAGTTTCTGAACTCACCATATGATTTTTTTTACCCCATTTGCAACCCTGAAGCTCTGTAAAATAGAGTTTAATGCTGCTTAAAAACCTGGGACATTCATAGAGAATTCACCATGACCCTTTCTCTGTATCCTTAATTGACAGTAGTTTGTTGGAAGGGAAAAGGCTGTTTATAAATACCAGTGACTGGGCAGTATGGAGACTATCTCCTCTGTTGGCAGTTGATGCAGGATCCACTTTGTCTGGTCAATATAGGAGCAGGGCCGACATCTCTAGTCATACCTACCTATCCGCCACCTTGTTAATTTGTCCATGGGTATTCAGTGACTGACAGAACAGTGGCTCCAATCCCTTAAATTTGAGTTTCTCTTGGACCTCAGTATTTGAGAAGTTCTTGGAGGCCAGTAGCATCTCATGCTTTATTGATATAACCAAAAAAAAAAAACCCTCTTGGTACCATTTTGATCTCAGTTCAAGGTGACAGCCTTCACATCAAGTATAAATCACCCGTCTGAACAAATAGCATAATTATAACTCTGGATTGCTGTGCACTATGGAAATGCCTTCCATATTGAACTCTTCTCCATGGTAATGGACCACACTCTTCCCTTGGCAGGAGACTGCTGTCAGTCAGCCATCTATTTAAACTATTGTTTATATACCAAATATGCACTAGTTGACCTGGCCCACAGGTAACGAGAGAGGAAAAATATCTTCCAAGTTGTATTGCTATTGTTGTCAATTTGTTTGGGGGGTTTGAGCTAAAGAAAATCAGAGGAATTGGGTCTTCTACTATTGCCAGAAAAGAATTAATTTTACCTTATAATGATTGCATTGCAGATTACAAAGAACCTCAGTAGAAATATTCCATATGGATTAAATAGTGGATTTTAAAATGACCTGTGATCCTTATGCAAAAGCCATTGAAAGGTCCACCCCAAACCCCAGATCTACTTATACCACATTTTAGTAACTATAAACCTAATTTGATACCATCTAGTGGTTAGAGGTTCACCAGTGCCTGAATTTTCCTTAATGTGGGTTATATCCTTGGATTGAAAAAGGGGAAAAAAAAGCTATGTGAAGTTTAATTCCACTCACTCTAGAGTTTGGGTGTTCTAATTTTTTTTTTTTATATTTTAATTTTATGTAAGGCGATGGGGTTAAGTGGCTTGCCCAAGGTCACACAGCTAAGCAATTATTAAGCGTCTAAGACCGGATTTGAACTCAGATCTTCCTGATTCCAGGGTCAGTGCTCTATCCATTGTGCCACCTAGCTTCCCCTGTGTGTTCTAATTATTTAAAATGTTTAGAAAAAAAATCACTACTTAATATCCTCATCTTCCTGTGACCAGGAATCAGAGTCAGCTGTTTTGAGTAAGAATTTCATATCTACCGCTTACTCTCTCTGTAATCCTGGCAAACAATTGATCATCTCTAAGTCCTCTTTTGGGTCTAACACTATAATCCTGTGAGGATCATGAAAGACTTCATGATATCATGAAAAGCATATTGGGTCTGAAATAAGAGGAACTAAATTCAACCCTTGCCTTTGACAGATACATACATATATATATATATTTATATACATTTATCTATTTATATACTGTATGTGTGTCTTTGAGAAAATCACAACTCCAGGGGCAGCTAGGTGGCACAGTGGATAGAACACTGCTCGTGGAGTCAGGAAGACCTGAGTTCAAATCCAGCCTCAGACACTTAATAATTACCTAGTTGTGTGACCTTGGGTAAGTCATTCTTAACCCTATTGCCTTAAATTAAAAAAATTTAAAAACCAATAATAATAGCTAATTTCTAATTACTTAAGGTAGCCAAAGCATTTTACAAATATAATAATTACATAATTTACACATATAATAATACTAATAGCCAGTATTTACACAGAGAATTGGGATTTACAGAATGCTTTGCAAATAATATACTATTTATCTTAACAGCAACCCTGGGAGGTAAATGCTCTCATTATTTCCATTTTTACAAATGAGGTGAATGAGGTAGGCAAAGGGTAAGTGACTTGTCCAAGGTCTCATAGCTAATAAATATCTGAGGCTGAATTTGAACCCAATTTTCTTGACTCCAAATCCTGTCAGCTATCCACTGCACCCTTACTACCTCAGCATATAATTTGAACCTCTCAAAGATTTAAAGAGAAATAATAAATGTTGATATTAATATATCATAATCAATGTTTGCAAAGCACATTATTTAAAATTAAATAATAATAGTATCATTTATATATTACTTTAAGGCTTGAAAAGTATTTTAAAAATATTTTATAATTTTATCCTCACATCAGTTCTGAGTGACAGGGACTATGCTTATTTTATTGATGAGGAAACTGAGGCAGACACAGTTAAGTTATTTGCTCAGAGTCTTACAGCTAGTGCTTTATCCACTGTATTACTTTATTTCATTGATCATCATGCCACTTCATGTGGTAAGGATAAACAAATGATTCCCATGTTTCAAAAGCAGTAAAGGGGTTAATATTGGTTAAATGTTTTATGTTTGCCCTTACCAGCAATAAATGTCAGAGGTAGGATATAAGGCACAGATCTCTCCCAGTTTTGGCACTGTTCTAGCACTCATTCTGTGATCTCTTGCTATCCCCCCCCTCACATCTCACAAGTCATCAGACTAGAGCAGAAGTGGTCTTGGGTTATTTTCTTCCAATATTTTCCAATCGCCTACAATGAACAAGACACTGAGCTAGGAAATAGAGAAAGGAAAAAACATGAAACCATCTCTGCCTTCAAGGAGCTTACATTATTTTTGTGGGTTAGAGAAAACAGAGAAGAGGAATAGATAAATTAACACAAGAGTAGGGGCAAAAGAGTTTGGGGGGGGAGTAGGTAAACAACTCTAGGAAAATTTGGGGATAGAGAGAATCCTTGAAAGTAAGTTTTCTGCTCTATCTGCCTCCATCCATGAAAATACTTCCACTGTCATGTACAAATGATGGAAGCCAGAACAAATAATCAAGAGAGAAAGGCAGGGCACAGTACTAAAAGAATGATATTGAGAACACTAAAGCTGAGAATGAGTTGAGGCTATAAAGGAAAAAGAAAGACAACAAAAAGGATTTTTTTTTAAAACTATATTGAGAAAAAAAGATGAAAGAAGGTATGGAGCTGCCTCTGAGGTGGATAAGACCTGGCTAACTGGTGACAAAGAGAAGGTTGAACTCTTCTGTGTTATTGGGCTTCTCTTTTCTCTATGACCCTTGGACTGGAAAGGGCAGGACAAAAGTGGCTACTAGGGAGTTGTTACATGAGATAAGTAAGAAGAGAGTTAGAAAGTGCCTGGCTGCCTGTGATGAGTTCAAGTCACCTGGACCAGGTGAAATACATCCTTGGTCCTGGTGCATGTGTCTGCAGAGCCTCCATCAATGATCTTTTTAAAGATCACAGACAATGGCCAAGATCCTGTAGGACAGGAAATGGGGGATTGCTGTTCTGATTTTTTTTAAAGCTAAAAACCAGACTGTCTATATTAAAAGAGCCTGAATTTGATTCCTCTTGTCAGAATTCTAGAATAAAGGTTTAAGGTGTAGCCCACGAATGTTTATTCCTATATATTTGATACCTGGATTTCATTATAATTGGTTTCCTTCCTAATCCTGTTTATTTTATGAATTTAAAAACATTATTCCTAGAAGAGATTCATAGGCTTTGTCAGATGCCCAAAGACTCCTAGATCTTTTTTTTTAAATGTGGTTAGTGAACACTTAGAAAGGGAAAGGGTAAGGACAAAGAGCTAGTGTGGCTTCTGCCTGCTTAGATCATTTCCAGATTTATCTTCTGTCCTTTGCTGATGAGATCACTAAATTAGAAGATTTTTATGGGAGTGCTATAAGTATAGTTTACCTAGATTTTAGTAAAGCATTTTTTAAATAAAAGAAAAAAAAAAAGAAAGACAGAAAACTCATGTTATCCTTGGGAAAAGATGTAGAGATTTGGGCTAGAAAATATTTTAATCGGGTGACTGAAGAGCAAGAGCTAACTGGTCTTTTCCTCTAGGTAACAAACACAAAAGAACATATTAGAATAAAAGCTTCTCTACAAATGTAAAGCTCTTTCACTACTCTTCCCCCAAGTCTTCTAAAGAGCTCTGATTTCATGGATTTGGTTCTTCCTCCTGGGATTCAGATCTCTACTTCCCTTTACCTCTGTGAGTTGTGCTGAAAAAGAAATTCACCACCTGGTAGCCAAGGTTCTAGTGGTGATTCCTTCTTATTCAGCTAGCTCATCCTCAAACAGACAATCCATCATAGACAGCACTCAGAGGTGATCCTGTCAGGCCACCGAGTGTACCTGAAAATGTCCTTTAGTGGCATCCCTTTAGAAATCCACAGTTACCATCACATCACAAAAATCTTTTTTGGAGGACTTATCTTTTTTTAACCAATGTACTTTGGAACTACCTTTAGGTCAAGTTTGTTGTTTGTTTTAATCATGCAATGTGGTAGGCCAAAGGTCCCTACATGGATAATTACAACATATGACTAAATTGAAATTAATTCAAAGAGTCTCTGGAAAAACAAAAGAAGGAAGTTTGGAAAGAACACTCTCCTTGGAGACAGAAAGTCTCAGCTTCAGTCGATCCCTTGTCAAGTGAAGTAAGTCAACATTGTGTTTACTATGTACCAGATAGGCAGACTAAATTTATCTTTCTGATTTTAAATCTGACCTCAGTCACTTACTAGCTGGGCAAGTCACTTAACCATGTTTGCCTCAGTTTCCCCATCTGTAAAATGAGCTGGGCAAAGAAATGGCAAACTGCTTCAATATCTCTGCTAAGAAAACCCCAAATGGAATCACACACACACAAAAACTGGACACAACTGAACAACAAAAGATATTTCGGACACTATGTTAAGTATTGAGCATACAAATCCAAGTAAAAAGAAAGCCAATGCACACCCTCAAGGAGCTTCTATTCTAATGGTGGAAAATAGCATATAAAAGGGAGCTATAAAGCAATGGAGTAAGAGGGGTGTAGTCTGAGAAGTCTTGGGCTGACCTATGTTTGGAGTGAGCATGACTGGTATTTGTCACACTCTCAAAATTAAAGTTCTTGGAAGAACTCATTAGTCAGAAAAAGGGACCAAGGGGCAAAGGGGTATTCTAGGGTGGGGAAGCCTAAGGGTCTAAGCATCTTTCACTTTTTGCCTATATGACTTTAGGCCAGTCACTTTGCTAACCTGGGTTTCCATTTCCTCATTTGTATTTTAATACTTGAAGGGTTCCATGATGTCATTGTAAGGCTACACTCCTTTCCATCCTCCCCAATTGTACAACTGGGCTATAAGAATAGAACAAACTAGCATCAGAAAAGAGAAGAGGCTCTAGTGAGCTGGAAATATTCTTGGTAACATGTTTAGATTTGTATAGATGAAGACTATTGTTTGTATTGGAACACTCATTGTTGATAGGGTTAGACTGCTTTTTGAAACAAAGATAGAGGAGATCCACAAAGTTTTTGACAGACTAAAGATTAAACTGAATCTAATATTATGGAATTTAATAGGGTTACACATAAAGTCTTACTCTTAGACTTAGGAAATGGATTTATGAAATATAAGATAGGGAAGATATGTTATATAGCGGTTTGTCTGAGAAACAGATTTGGGGATTTAGGGGATTTATAGCTGAATATAAGTTAAGAGGGTGATATGGCAGATAAACAAAACCAGTGTGATCTTGGGTCATGGTTAAAAAGGAGTGGCTCTTAGAAATCAGGAAGTGATGTCTTTTTATATTTAGACAACATCTGGAATCTTTCATTCAGTTCTGGGTTATTCTAGGTTATTCTATTTTTTTGATGGACCTTGATAAAGCCATTAAAAATGGCAAAAATCCATGAGGCCTGAATAAAGAAAATAGAAATGTTTATCAGGGAGAAAGCAAGGTTTGGGAAACACAAAAGCTTATTTGAAAAACTTCTATGTGTAAGAGGTGTTAGACTTCTTTCTGGCCTTACAAGGCAGAGCTAGGCTTAATGTATGAAAGTTGAAGCAAGGAGAAATTTAAAAATAATTATTATTTATTATTGCTTTTATAAATTCTTTTCATTAATAAATCTTAATAATTAATCTGTCCAAAAGTAGCTCCTCATTGGAGCACTTCAAGACAAGTTGTGATCAATTGTCACTTGAAGTAGTAGGACTTCTTGGGAGAGGAGTGAAAAAGAAAAGAACCCTGTGTTCTCTACAAACTCTGAAAGTCTGTGATTTTTTTTTCACCCCTTTGAAACTAGGAGAGTAAGAGAGGAAGTTTTAGGGTTCAGGATACGCTTGGAAGGAACCTCAGAAGTCAACAATTCTAATTATTCAAAGTTTAATATGCTATTTAAAAGAACTGAAAATTAATTTATTTCTACACTGAGCAAAGGTGAAATTCAAACTACTTTTCCCAATTGAAAGCATTGATGGCAATAAATAAAAGACCCATCAATACACACTAAGGCCCATAGGAAGCTGGTATGTTGAAAGAAGAGATTCTGTGGGAAAATGTTAAGATCTAAAATTAATGATCAAACAAGTTGATGAGGTGTTCCCTGAAAACCTATCCCAAGAAGAGCTGTGTAGTCAGTATGGAAGAAAACGAGAAAGATGCCCGTGTGCTATTGAAAAAAGAATCAGAATGGCTGTAATCAATAATATCAAGGCATGCTCTCAATGTGCAAGTTGGGAAAAGGAGTTGGCCCCAAAGGAAAGGAAGGGAACTTCAAATAGACCCCAAAACATAAACAAAATCTTTCCTTCATTTTACAAAGAAAAATCAGCAAAACAACAAAAACAAAAAGTTACGGGACCTAAAAATTTCAAAACCTCTTTGAAACCTTTTTATCTATCCCCAAAGCTACAGAATTCTCAGGGAAAGTAGCCAGAGCAACAACATTAAAAGGCCTATAGAAGGAAATGAAAAGTCTCTGGAGATAGTGTAATATGGTGGAAGTGAGAGCAGCTCAGATCTATTTGTGTGACCCCTTGACAAGTCATTGAGTCTCTGAGGCTTCACTTTCCTTTTTTTTCTAAAATAAGGAGTTGGAATTGAGTTATATTAATACTTTACAGTAAATGTGATCAGCCATTTGGAGACTTGAGGTTTGCAGGGGATGTTAAAAAAAAAAGCAAAAGATAGAAATAAAGACAAAACAAATAAATTTAATATAAATTTTCCCATACTGTTCTCAGCTCATTAGAATGATTGACTTTCCCCTTTAGTAATGTACCTACTCACCATGCCCTCTTCAAGGTGAAGTTCTTACTTTAATTTATTAGGGAGAGGTGGATTCTGTTAGTACTTTCCCAAAATGTCATGAAAATGATTCCCTTTCATTGTGAAGTGGAAAGAACACTGTCCTGCTGTCAGATGATCTGGGTTTGAATTTTATCTCTGAAGTTCACTATCTATGTGACCTCTGACAAATATGGGTCTTCATTTCCATAAATGTAAAATGACAGTGTTAGTTCCTGAGGTTCCAATTGGCTTTGGAGCTCTACTTTTAGTATTGGTTCCATGAGAATTTGACTTTAAGGGAATCTCTGTTTGTCCATGTTGTAGGCATCATGATAAAGTTAGCAAATATAAGCTAGAATCATAGCTTGGTTACTTACCTTGGGTACTTCTCAGAACTGAATTTTCTCTCCTGTGTAATGGACATACTGGCCTAGATAAAAATTTTTGAGTGGAAGAGATGCCAGTGTTCATGTAATCCAAACTACAACACAGAGGATGTCTCTGTAAGTCATTGTCCAACCCCTGCTTGCAGACTTCTAAGGAGGGAGACCCACCACCCAAGGTACCTCATATCACTTTTGTACAACTCTCATTGTTAGATATTTTTCCTTTTTTTTCTCTTCCCATCACATAAAGATTAAATCTATCTCTTAACAACTCCTCAAATTCTACCCATTTTTGGTTGTTCCCTCTGAAGCCAAGGAGAACAAGAAAATTCCATCCCCATGTCTTTTCAAGTACTTTTGGACACCTTTCATGTCCCCGAGCTTCTCCTCTCTAAGATAAATCTGTCTGTATCACACATACATTCCCATACATATATAGGTTGTGAATAGCTAAGAAAAACTGACTTTTGACCAGAAATAGTTGTAAAAACGTAAAGTAATTCTATTTTGACAAGTTCTGTATGGGGTTACATACACATATGAATGTTTTTAAAGACATGCAAGGATATATACATACACTGGCCCCATCTGAATTAAAAAGCGGTCTTGGAAATCTAACATTCTCATGCATTTAGTGATAGACTGATGGGAAACAAATAACTCTTCATTTAATTGTACTGAATGTGCACAAGAGAGTATCGAACTCAACTGAACTTCACAGAAAACTCTGCAAGAGTGGTAGCAAAGCAAGATGCAAGCCCATCTGCTCAGTGTGAAAAGAATAACCACATTATAGGAGGAAAGTACAGAGAAATCATAACAAAAGACAAAATCGGAGCTGCCTTAATGATGGTGATGGATATCATGTTCACATTTTATAGAAGTCTCAATAGAGAATACAGAAAAAAATTTTCCCTGAAGAGTCTAGATGATCCCCATCTTAGACCAACATGTTCTAATTCTTGAGATCTCACAGGGCATCTAGGAAATAGTATAGTATGCCAGGAAAATACACTGATTGTTTGAGTTGGAGGTATCAGGGAAATATTTCTGTTTCCAGAGCATCATTTTCTCATGCTGAGAGGTCTCAGTTTCCAACTGTGTCTTCATGGACTCATTTGACCTCCTCATCTTCCAAGTCATGGATGGGATTTTTCACAATGTTAGACTACAAGAAACCATAGAAATCAAGTCAACAGAATAATGTGTGAAAGATAGCACATTAGGATTGGAAGGGACTTTGTTGCTCATTTAATTAATTAAACAAAGATTATTAATTGTCTTCTGTATGCTAGATACTAGGATTATAAAGAGAAAAATTAAATAAACAACTCTTTCCTGTAGGAGCATACATTCTATTCTAGTGTATATAAAAAATATCCAAAATAAATACAAAAATTTGGGAGAGGGGGACCTAACTGCTGAAAGATTCAAAAAAAGTCCTTTTTAAGGTGGTTATTAGGAGAGACAATCAAGGTAAACTAAAACAAAAGTTCTGAGGATGATCAATTTAAGCTAGCAGTAATGGAATATTTGGGTCCATGACCTCTTAATAGCCAATGACCTTGAATGAGGACCAACAGGGTCTTTTATAACAGTAGAGATAATATATCAAAATCTCAAACAACTTAGGTGTGCCTTCTAATTGGCTATTGATGACATAGTCAGAATTGAGGTTACATCATTTAGACCTCTCCTTCTGAAACTACAGCCAAGACATGTGATCCAAATTCCAAGGCAAAGCTTCTCAGGCTATGGGAGTTGCCACAATAGTTTAAATTGATGAGATTTGACCTTTTAGGTTAATCAAGTTTCTCTGGAAAGTGGGTGGTAAGGTGGGACTCCAAGATAGAGATAATTATAAGAAAGAAGTTTGACCTTTAGGTTAGTTTTTCTGGAATGTGGGTGATGGGTGAAGTGTACCAAGGGAAGGAACCACAGAAGGGAATATTAAACCGAGCTTGATTAAGTCTTAGCAAAATAGAATTAAAATCAATTTTCAATTTGGTGAGGTAGAAAATAGGGATTTTGAGAAGCAGAGAGGAGAAGGGAGAGCATCCCCCAAATGTAAGAGGGCCTGTATAAAAGCAATGAGATGCCATTTAACAGAAGATGAGACAGAGATCCAAAGAAAAGAGAAATGACTTGATTGTTGTCATTGAGTTTACTATCTTCCTCTTCCTCAACCCTAGAACCTGTACTGTGGGAGACGGGCTGATCCTGTGGAGAGTCTTCTCCTGGAAGTGTTTTGGGACTCCCTACTACCATATAGGCAGTTAGGTCTAGGAGAGTTACCTAGATGCAGCCTGAAAAATCTGATTTGATTCTCCAAAGGCCTGGTGTCATCAAAATGGTTCCAGGTGTTTGGTTTTTGAAATTTTTTTCTGGTTCTGTTAATGATGCATGGGATGCTACTGGCCTCCAAGAACCTCTTAAATATTGAGGGTTATAAGAATGTCAATGTCAAGCAGTGGGAATTATTACTACAGTTTTGTCTCATGCACAAGCTTGCAAAGATGTGGGTAGGTAGGAATGACTAAAGAGGTAGGCTTTTGTCCTACATTGACCAGACTAAGGGGTTCCCATGTGAACTGCCAACAATGGAGATTGTTTCTGCAAAGTACAGACTTAGAAATTTCCTAGATGTTTGACCCTGGACAAGTCACTCAACTCTGTTTAATCATCTGTAGCTAGAAAAAAAGAATGGCAAGCCACTCCAATATCTTTGTCATACCCGAAATGGGGTCATAAGAGTTAGACTGAAAATGACTGGAAAAGTAAAAACACCATGCTCTCCCTCAATGGGACAGCAAAACTACACAATGGAGACAGAGAAAGTACTCAGCTTTTATTTTGCTTTCATTTTCTCTGCCAAGGACAATTATATCTGTAGTGGAATGTACATAACAAAATTAGTGAATTGGGAGCTGAAATTCCTGGTCAGCAAGAAGATAGAGCATAGTTAACTGTTAGGGATGAATTCAAGTAAGTAGCCAGGCTTTTATAATTGCTATAAAAGGGTTTTTTTGAAAGAACTGGAAAATCAAATTGCTGAGCCACTATGCATTATCTCATAGGGTTCATGGAGGATGGTAAGCTATTGAAAAATCTGAAAAAGGCAATGTTCTATTTTCTGAAAAGAAAGAGTAACTTGTTTCAGTGATAGCTCAGTGAACTTGGCTTTCATTCTTAGCAATGTTCTAGAACATATTCTCAAAGCGATGACCAGTGAACATCTAGAAAAAGAAACCATGATCAGAGGAGTCAATAGGGTTCCCTCTGGTCCTGCCATACTAACTTCCTTTTGGTTGTTGCTGATGCTGTTCTTTTGATAGGATTATTAGAATGATAGCTCAGATTCACATTATAGAGGGATCTTAACTAGATTTCAGCCAAGTGTATGTTGAAGTCTCTTGTTCTATTCTTGTAGACCAGATAGAGAGAGGTGGAGTATATATAGGTGGATTCGAAACAGTTTTAATGACCAGGCCAAAAGCCTAATTATGCTTATTTTCATGTCAGCACAGAAGGAGGTATCTAACACAGTGTCCCAAGGATCTGCTGTTGGCCTTGTGCTCAAAATTATTATCCATGATTTAGATAGCGGCACAGATGGTTTGTTTATCAAATTTTCAAATGATACAAAGTAGGGAGGGATAGTGAGCATATTGGATGACAGGGTCAAGATCCAAAAATAAGTGAGCCAAGAGAACAAGCCAAATCTAATAAGATGCAAAAAAAATATGAGCTAATGTTGCATCTCAAACTTGGGTTCAAAAGCTCAACTTTACAAGTACAAGATGAAGGAGGTAGACAGATGACTGTTTGAGATGACTTAGGGATGGGTTGGGGATTACTTCACTGTTCAGTCTGCCTTAGTAGTATGAAATTGGAACTCCCCAAAAGTGAATGTTGCTTTATTTTGCCTAGAATGATTTTGTGAACTTAACTAGGGAGATGATGACCCACACTTGGGCTTGGTCACATCATACCTCATTCATTTCTGGGAGCCACAGGCTAGGAAGGTTAATGAGAGTGCATCTAGCGGAGGTTTTCCAGGAAGATGAAAGGCTTGGAAACCATGTTGCATTAGAAAAAGTTGAAGGAACTGAGTTTTGGAGAAGAAAAATATGACTGTGTGTGTGTGTGTGTGTGTGTGTGTGTGTGTGTGTATGTGTGTGTGTGTGTGTGTAAAAGTGTGTGTGTGTGTGTGTGTTTGTCAGTGTGAGTGTATGTGTAAATGGGGATGTGATGCTCCCATGACAGTCATCTTTAGAAATCTGAAAAACTGATATATGGAAAACTGATGAGATTTCTGCTTGACTACAGTGGACAGAATAGCTATAGACTGACAGATGTAAGCCCAACATTAAAATAAGACAATATCCTAGAGCCATCCAAAAGTGGAACCTACTACCTGAGAAGATGAATGCTTCCTCCTGATGACAAGTCTGGACAAAGGCTACATAGTGCCCATTTGCAGATACTGATGGAGAAGATCTTGGCCAATTTCTAGACTAGGGAGTCTCAGAAGCCCTTCCCCACTTTTATGATTCTGTGATATTCTGATATGCTTGGTGGTTTGTACTGTTCTGGAAAACCGAAAGAGACAGTGATTGGCTAAAAACCCTGCAAACCATTTAATTAGTGGCCTGAAATCTGGGAAATTTGCTCAAACTTTTTAGAAAATGTTTCACCTCCGTGAATGCATGTCATAAGGCAGATGATCTTGGCAAAGCAGAAGGTTCATTATTTCAAAAGCTACTAGTGTCCCATGATGTAGCCTTCACCTACAGATTGAGAAAGATACAGGAAAAATGAGAGAGGAGAAAGGAGAATAGAGATGGAGAGATGGGGGAGTGAAAAGAGAGATGTGTCTGTGTGTGTTTGTGTGTGTGTGCGTGTGTGTGTGTGTGTGTGTGTGTGACAGAGAGAGAGAAATATACTCTCCTTCCTTTCATGATTGCATGTCAAGATTGTATTTAGTTATAGACCTTCTAGTAAAAAATTCCTTCCACATCTTTGAACTTCAGTGAATTAACCCCACTTATAAATGGGTAGTCACAGTGTATTTACTTTCTAAAATCAGACTGAGAGTTGGAGTTGAATGTCTTTGGAGGCCACCAAATGGTGCCAGGGGGAGGTGAGGTTGATAAATAATGAATCCTTCATGTACTGAAATCAGGTGCAAAGTACAGGAGCTTTTCATTCATCTTTGAAGTTTTCTTTCTATCTCTTTGGTGTGGATCAAAGGCTTTTTAAAGAATTCATATAAAGCTCTTAATACAGGGCCCCTTTCCTCAATCCTCTCTCCTTCCTCATTAAAAAAATAATAAGTTTAAATAAAAAATAATCTCACAAGGACCAATGTTGTGTCTGTGAGGCTGAGAACCCCACCCCAGGACTCTCTAAGAGGTCAGCCAAGTTTGTTGTCATAGGTATTCATAATACAGAAAATGACTTTCTCATTGAGTTATATCCAGTCTTATATTATGTGTTTGCTTGAATTAAAGGCATTCTTGAATCTTCTTTCCTTTCTCCTCTCTCCCTGACCCAATTTTCCCCCTCAGCTTCCTCTGCTATTGAGGATACCAATATACTTCCTACTCAATTTTAAAGTCTTCTTCACCCCACATAGCATATCATTTGCCAAATTCTATCATTTTGGACTTTATAACATCTCATTTAGCACTCTTTTGTTCTCACTCATATGACCCCCACACTAGTTTAGACCCTTACCACTGACCTAGACTGCTGCAATAGCCTCCTTAATAAACTGCCTTAAGTCATTGCCCATTCAGATCCATCCTCCACACAGCTGCACAAGTGATTTGCTCAAAGTATAGATCTGATCATGGCACCCTCCTAGCTCTACCATCAGTCTTACAACTCAACAAATTCCAGTGGCTTCTTTCTGAATGACTCCTAGGATTAGACAGCTAGGTGGTGCTGTGGATAGAGCATCCTAAGTTATTGAGACTTGAATTCAAATCTTATTTCCAAGGATTAGTAGCTTGTGTGATTCTGGGCAAGTCATTTACCTCTGCTTACCTCAATTTCCTCATCAGGAAAATGAGAATAATAATAGCACTTGCCTCCCTAGGTTGTTGAGGATCGATTAAGATAAAATTTCCAAGGGGGAAGCTAGGTGGTGCAGTGGATAGAGCACCAGCCCTGGAGTCAGGAGTACCTGAGTTCAAATCCAGCTTCAGACACTTAATTACCTAGCTGTATGGCCTTGGACAAGTCACTTAACCCCATTGCCTTGCAAAAACTAAAAAAAAAAAAGATAAAATTTCCAAATCTCTTAATAAAATGCATAGGATATAGTAGGTATTATGCATTAACTATCATCTAAGTATTATCAAATCCAAACTTTTCTGTGTAGTGTTGAAAGGTCTTCTCTGCTTGTTCCCTTTGTATCTTTCTGGTCTAATTACAAATTATTTTATTTCATGCACTTTTTAGTCCAGCCCTACTGGCTTAAAGTTGTTCTTCAGACATCACGCCTCATCTCTCACCTCTGAGTAACCTATAAGTGTACTAGTATCTTCAGTGCCAACTTCTGCCACCTATACTACTGGCATAATTAGGATTAAGACTATGGCTACAACTACAGGAGTGGGACATTTTTTTCCTATGATTTTTTGGCATCTTCAGAGTTTATCCCTGTGTCTGGAAAATATTTAATTAAATGCTAGTTGATTCTGCCTTTTCATGCATTCCCTTCTTATCTCCCTTCTTTCTTCCCTCCCTTCCTTTCCATCTTCTCTCCCTTCTTTTTCATCCCTCTTTCCTTCCTTTCTTCCTTCTTCCCTTCTTCTCTCTTTCCTTTTTTCTTCCTTCTTTGCTTCTTTGCTTCTTTTCCTTTTTTCCTTCCTTCTTTCCTTCCTTTTTTTCTTTTTCCTTCCTTCCCCTCTTCTTTCCTTCCAGTGGGATAGGGAGAAGAACTCTAAGTTGCAGAAACATTTGTTGAGGGAAAATAGTTCCATTATGTCTAAGAGCTGGTTTAGAAAGTCACTATGAATGGTAGATAACAAATGTTCAGTTTGCCAAAGTATGAGAGGTGATTTATTAGGCCACTGGTGACTTTTGTATCTAGTCTATTATTATAAAAAGTAAAAGAAAATCATGCAACAGTAGCAGTGTAGGAAATGTAGCTAAAAATTCAGCTTTAAGAAATACCAAGCTTAGTGTTCTCACCTGGATGAGAAAGATAGTAAATATGGTTGGCTGTCCTCCACGCCAGGTCCTCTTGCTACTAGTCTTCCCAAGATCCCAAAGCACAGCACCTCTGGGATAGAGAACCTGAAAAATAGGTATGCTAACAACACATGAAAACATTTAAATTAAATTAAAATATTCAAGCCTTAAGGCAACTAGTTTTCAGAAAACAGAGTATCTTATAGTTGGTAATTTAGAAAATTAATGCAAAAACACCATCTGCTAAACCTCAGCTCTGTGAATCCTCTGTGGTCTGTAGAGAGTACAGATTGCATGTGAAGCCATCGATCCATCTGCTTGTACGTGATCTCTCGGAAACTTTCTTACCAAAGGAAGGGTCATGTGAAGAACAGCCATTTTTCCAGCTCCTGTAAGTTCCATGAGGACAGGAAACGTGCCTTATTTATCTTTGTAGCTCCCCCAGAGCCAAATTCAGTGTTGGCACAGTGTGAGATAGTACTCATTTAATAAGTGTTTATGGAATACATGAATGTCTCCCTTTGACATATAGCTAAGTTTAGGATGGCTTCTCAATTAAAAAAAATAAAAAATTTCACCTTCCTCTTTCCTTAGCTGTTATTACTCCCAGATTTTTTTTGGGGGGGGAGGGTGCAAAGGAAGGGGGTGATTTTAATTGTCTCATACTTGTGAATAGAAGACAGTAAAATTTTATCTCCTTCAATACCCAGAGCAATGTTTTGCTCTGTCCAATAAGGCTCACCTTCCTTTCCCTATGTTAAAAGTATCAACTCCAGGTATTAATATAATATTATTCCACTCTCCAGTCCCTTTTAGCATTCTTAAGATCCAATGTGTCAAAAGCAGGAAATTGGGACCTCTACTAAACCATGGGAGGTACTGAAAGGTTGGCAAGGGCAATACAAGGATGGTAGGGGAGCACCAGGATTGGACTGTGGAATCAACCTGGCTTCAAGAATCATGTTTAGTCCAACTTCCTCATTTTCCTGATGAAGAAACTGAGATGCAAAGAGGGGAAATATTTATGACCTTCTCATGTGTTATGAGGAAATCGGGCAAAGCTCAGCCAAACTTTAAAGCAAAGTGGATAAAATCCAGTGCAGGATTCTTTGTTACTCATTGTATTCAGATCTGGATGCTGATACTCAGTGTTTGCCAAGATATGAAAGTTATTGGGAGACTACAAGAGGCAGGATTATAAACAGTTGGGGTCACATAGGCCTTTGGGGAAGGGTAGTATTGAGGAAGGTTATCTTACTTAAGTTTTGCATGAACCTAAGTAGGTTTCATAGATAAATCAATAGACCTGTTAATTCTTAGAATCTTGTGAATTATGTGTTTCTATTGTTAGTTGGTGAAAACACCACAGATGGCATTAAGAGAAAGAAGCTTCCAGTGGTAGAAGTGAGACAGAGAAATGAGAGATTTCCACTGCCCCCCCCCCCCGCAAAAAAAAAAAGTCAGACAATGCTCAAATCAATTTTACCATTGGTTTTTATGTAGATTAGACCGTTCACTTATTTGGGTTCTCCAGAGGCAGTTTGACTGTAGAGGCTGGAGAGTTGGCCTCAAAGTCAAGAAGATGGGTTCAAGTATGGACTCTGATACACATTATGTGACTCAACAAGACATTCATTTGTCAATGCTCTAGGCAACACCATGAGTTTGAAAAGGGGGTTCACTTGCACTGGTAGAGAGTGCTTTGTACTGGAGAGTTTTCTCTTCTAGGTCTGGTCTACACCCTATGAGGATTCATTTAGCCCTGAAAAAGACTGTGGTATTGGGGCGGCTAGGTGGCACAGTGGATAAAGCACCGGCCTTGGAGTCAGGAGTACCTGGGTTCAAATCCGGTCTCAGACACTTAATAATGACTTAGCTGTGTGGCCTTGGGCAAGCCACTTAACCCCATTTGCCTTGCAAAAACCTAAAAAAAAAAAAACAAAAATACTGGTATTTGTCTGAGAGCCCTCATTTTTCAGAAAAGGAAACTGATATTCAGAGTTTCAATGATTTGTTTAAAATCACACAGTAGGAAATGATAGAAGTAAGATTTGATTCCAGGGTCTGCAGTGGAAAACATGCTGAACCTGCAGTTGCAAGACCTGAGTTCAAATCTCATTTCAGCTGCTTGTTACTTATTTAACCTGGGACAAGTCACTTAACTATGCACCTTAAGTTTATCAACTATAAAATGAAAGGGTGAAAATTATGGAAGATATAATGTCTTTAAAACTATGATGTTCTAATTCAAAGTTCAGAATTCTTTTTAATTAAAAAGACTTGGCCCCTCTGAGTACTTACTGGCAATGGATGGATCTCTTGAAAGTTCTAAAGGGAAAAGTCACATTGTAATAATTCTTTTAAATGACTACAGGTTATATCTGAAAAGAGTGAAGAGTGAATAGAGAATTGATCAGTTCAAGTCTGTCTAAAATATATAGTGATTGCAAGACCCTGTGCAAATCTTTCCTCATCTGTAAAATGAGGGTTGGATTAAACAGCCCCTGAGATTCTTTCTAGCACTAAGCCCAAGATTCTAGGAGTCTATGATTATAAGTTGCAGAAGTATTGATTTTCATTAGTAGAATGGATTTCTTCATGGTGAATACCAATAACAATGGAATCATAATTTAGATTTTTTTTAAAAAAAGGAAAAATCCCCAGAATAGATGAAGTTTGTCAATGCACCAGGGAACTGACTCTATGCTTAAGGGTCATCTGGCTGTTTTTCATTGTGGTAAATTTACTCAAGCTCAAATCTAATGGGCAGGTGTTTGTTTTCCTTTTGTTATTCCTTCAGAACATGGTTGTCTTACTTGACTTTCTGTGTGATTATTTTCCCTGCAAAGCCTTTCTTCCAAAGAAGTGATCAGCCATCAAAGTTGCTGGCATTGTTGCTTCCCACTTCCATTTTCCATTGGGTAGACCTAGGGCTATTGAATTTGAAGCAAAACAAACAACAAAACAATCAAACAAACAAATGACCTCCACCAGCACATGCCAGACTGACAAGCATGGGAGCCTTTATAGGTTTCTTTTTACTTCCAGTCTCTGAGATGTAGAGGGCAACTGCCCCGCCCCCCCAGCAGTGCTGCCCATGTTTATGGTAGGATGACCAAGGTGTGGGACTTGTGAAAAGAATTCGCACTGTCTCTGAGGGGAGGGATCATAGACTTCTCATCTCCTTCTTGGGATCTGGTCCTAAATATGAGCAGCAAATTAGTGGAGCTTAAAAGCCCACCTGGCATCCTACATCATTGACAACTTGCCATAGATGCAGTAGCGCCTGACTATGTCCTGTTGGTCCACATAGACCATCTCATTTATGGGTTTGGGAGAAAGATGTGAAGCTCACAAAGGGCTTCAATTTGGTGTCCTGAAGAATGGCCCCAGGAAATGCCAGAAAAGGAAAAGTGATTTGGGAAAAGAAACTTGCTTTTCAAAAAAAAAATATGGTGAGAACACTGACCCTATGAACTCCTTCAAATAAGCCACTGTTTCCTTTTATCTGTGACCTCTCCCTTTTTCCTTTCTCTGTTTTTGCCTTTCTCTGTGACTTTCTCTATTTCCTTTTTCCATTTCCTCTTCTTTTCTTTCTCTTTTCTTCCTCTCTTTTCTTTCCTCTCCCACTGTCTTCCTTTTCTCTTTTTTCCTCTCTGTCTCTATCTCCCCCTTCCTTTTCTCTTTTTCTCTTCTTCTCTCCCTTCCTCTATCTCCCTCCTTCTCTCCCTCCATCACCTTCTCAAATGCCTTCTCTCTCTTTTCCTCTCTGTCTCTTTCTTTCACAAACACAGACACACACACACACACACACACAGGCACACATTTCTTTGCTACAATGTGGAGTCTTATAGGATTATTTAAACCTTGTGCGACTTGCCCAAGGTCACATAACAGAAACTTGTCAAAAGCAAAATATTTATTTTTATGACTTTTGGCAAGTCACTTATAAAGCTAGACCTTAGTTTTTCCATCTATAGAATGCAGGAGTTAGATTAGCTCACTCTTAAGGTCCCTTCCAGCTTTTCCCATTGCAGAAAAATAAATTTCCTTGGAATCTCCTGTGGTTTCCATGTACTTTTGTGTAACTTCTAACATCTTCTCCAGTGAAAGGCATTCTGCAATTCTATATCCATACCAATTTTTGGAAATCATTCTTTCCTGATTCTCAGATTTTTGAAGTGAACTCACCTTAAGTCTATATCAAACTGAAAGCAATATACATATATATATTATACATACATATATATATATATATATATAATACATACACATATATTATACATACATATATATACATATACATATATTATACATACATATATATACATACACATATATATGCTTTGAAGAAAAAGAAAGATCAAGGCATCTGATTTCTGCCTGCCTTCCTCAGAAAACAGAGGGATACATCATCTTCCAAAGTACCTTCCCACTGTTGTGTCTGCCATTCATAGGATCATAGAATTAGAGACCTCAAAAGTCATCTAGTCCATTTCATTTACAGAGAAGAAACTGAGTTCTAGAAAGAAATGACTTACATAAGGATACAAAGCTAAAAAAAAGATACAAGAACTAGAATCTGAACCTCAGTTCTCTAAATCTAAACTCAGCAATTTTCCTTTATTTATTTATTCATTCATTTATTTATTTATTTGTTTGTTTGTTTGTTTTTTGCAAAGACAATGGGATTAACTGATTTTCCCAAAGTCACACACAACTAGGTCATTATTAAGTGTCTGAGACTGGATATGAATTCAGGTCCTCCAGACTCCAGGGTCAATGCTCTATCCATTGTGCCACCTAGCTGCCCCAGCAATCTTTCTAATGATCACATTATCTCTGTTGATCTTTCAGCAACTTTGGTCTTATACATTCCTTTAAGGTGGGATAGGACCTCGCCTTCCTAATGAGCACATGATGGCTTTTCTGAGCCTATTTTCTCATTGGCAAAAGGAGGTGACTGAACTAGGTGACCTTATGAGATCTTCCAAGGCAATACCTTGTGAGATAACTTCCATTATTACTGTTCCAGGTAGTTTTTTTTTTTTGTACATAACCTGGAATGAAGAAAGAAATTAAGAGGAGATATATTGATTTTGGAGACATTTGCATAAAGATAATATTTGAATTCATGGAAGTTTATGAAATCACTGAGAGAGAATGTAGGGAGTAAAGGCCAAAGGGTCTTTTAAAAGATCCCCAAGCTTAAGAAGCCAGATCTAATAATCCAGCACAGATTAAAGAGTAGTTAGACAGATAGAAAAAGAATTATAAGTGCGGGGGCAGCAAAGCAGGAGAGTATCTAAAATAAAAGGGCAGTCAGTAGTTTTTGAGACTGCTTTTGTGAATTTAATGATGATCAGGGGTGAGAATGACCTTTATCCACTAGTTGAGAAATTGTTGGTAACCTTAGGGAGATTGTCCATTGAATGGGTGGTGTCAGAAGTGAGAATGCAAGGGCTCCAAAAATAAGGGAGAAATAAGAAAGTAGAGGCCATGAACTTACAGAAAATTTTAGTAGCTTTACCATAAAACAAAGGAGAGAAATGGGAAGATAGTTTGAGGGGGCCAGCAGAAGTACATGGACATTTATGGATTGGTATGTGTATAAGAGGGGGCGTGTGAGAGAGAAACAGAGAGACAGAGCTGCAACAAATAATTTGTGATCACTCTACCCAGAACTATTAACATCATTGATAATACAATCAGGTTTACCTTAGCATCTAGCATCTTTTGCCTACTGCCAGTGGGTCTTCTCAGTTCTCCTGTAAAATTACTTGTTTGTTGCATTTATATTCCGAACCCTCATGTGGTCTAAAAAGCATGCTGTGTTGAAACATTCACATTTGATGCCATAGAATCTATTGGGGGGGGGAGAAAAAAATCCAACATGGTGACAGTCTCTTTGGATTCCTTCCCTTTCTAAGTAGTTTTTCCTATGTGAGCCAGTGTGTTCTTAATTCTTGAAAGACCAGTATTTGGATTGATTGAACTCTAAAATATACCTTCTTGCTCCAAGGCATACCTTCAAATCCTCTCCTTATCCCTCAGGAATTCATGAGATGTGAATGCCCACTTCTTCTTAATCTAGGATTGCAGGAATTATTTTTCTCTTCATGTACTGTGCTTTCCAGGAAGAACTCTGCCATGCCTACTTAAGTTGGCAAGGAAGCTGTGCCTATCAGACTTACAGCAAGTCTTATCAAGACCAGAAGCCACACATTTTCGGAGTGTAAATATGCCTCCTGTGCAAAAGGTTGGGAACTAAGGTCCCACATGAAAGTGTTAAAAAACTTGAGTGAGGTTGGCAGTGTCACTTAATCAGAAGCAGGCAGTGAATTAAATGTTATGAAATGTGGGATAAGCCTAGGGAGTAAGGTGCTCAAAGACAATTACCAACTAAACATTTCATTAATGAAATAATGATTAATTATAATTACTAATTAAAATGCAAGATTATGCTGTTGGTTTTAAGCATTAACAGGAGTAATGACATTACCATTTTTAATGGAATTCCAGTAACAGAAAATTATAACAACTCACCGAAAAGATACGGGCTCCGCAAGTATGATTAGGAGTTATTGTTCAACCCAGGGGCTTGGAATTTTCTCTGCTGGTGAACTTAAGTTAAGTAACTTGACTGCAGTGTAATTTAATTACTAAGCAGAGTTATTCTTCACAGTGGGAATAGATACAGGTTTATGCTTCACAAGAACAAAAGGAAGAATGTAAATGGCTGTGGGTGATTGGCTTCCAGCATAAAATCAAATTGTGTTTTGCAGTCTTTGGAAAAATACTGGAGAGTAGATACATCTTAGCATGTTTCTAGATTTTATTTAATTAATACTCAGAAGAGCAGCAGAATTGCCCTAATAGATTACTCCTGGTTAGAAGAGATCATCAGATGAGTGGAAAAGACCCATTGAGTCACAGAATATAGATTTCCATAAAAGGGATGCCATTACTAAATAATTAATACATGGACATTTTAGTAAATGTCAGATTCTCCCAGGAAGATGAAACTTGACCCACAATAACAAACTCTTCAGGATTCATTCAAGAATTCATTCTTTAACTATTTGCTCTGCTTCTCCTGGATATACATAATGCATTGAGTTGGTCTTGCCCACAGTGTGAACATTCCTAATTAAAGCCACTGGTTTCTTTGTCAATTGAATTATGAGGCGTTTGCTTATTTCTTCTAACCTGGTTTTCCTTTAGCCACTCTGGGTGATACATCATTTCCCTTTTTTTTCACTGTCATGAAAGGCAAGGTCAAAACTGAAGCTGAAACCCCAGCTGGCTGGAGTGGAGACTCCATAATAGGGGAGATAAGGAGGCACAGTAGAATTGACCACTGTTCAGTCTGAACCTTGGGGACTGTAAGAAAGACTTAGCTAAATGAATCCAGTACAGTCACTAGACCAAATGAGATAAAGCACTCTGTAGAGCTGCAAGGACTCGGGCTATTGTAATCGTGACTCTTGGAGTTAAAAACCCTCTCCTTCAGGATCAGAATCACTTAAATGAGACAGAGACCTGCTATCCCATTAAGTGCAGCCCCTTAAGGGGGAAGAAAACGGGAATTAAACTGAAATGAATGTTGATTTTATGATGGTGCTAGGTATGCCTAGTGAAATGGGAACAATTCTGATCACTGTTTCAAGGCTGCTTTATGTGTCTTCTTGGTAATTCTCATCCTGAATATATTAAAAATGATCTTTGCCCTTTATGAAGAGGAGGTGTGGTGGTGTTATCCTATCTTCCCTGAATGTTTCAATGTTTCCCAAAATGTTTCAATGAAATGATCATACATTTCTTACTAACTGGATCACTAAATTTTAAAACAAAAACATGTTCAAATCTTTTAATAGGCTCTAGATTACTTTCCTGATGGAAAGCATTCATTGGATCTTTATTTATCTCCCTCTGTAAGAGGTCCACACAAGTGATTGAAAAAAGACTAAAGTTAGTAGCTCAGCATGTTGAATTGCTTTGTCTGTACAGTGTCAAAAATGGTCTTGGCAGAGGACTTTCTATAAATTGATTGCTTTTTTTTTTGTTTGAATGAACTGAAATGAGCCATTATTCTTGGCATATTGTAGGCAAAATTATGATTTACATCAAAGGAAAAGAACACAGTGTGCTTTACGCTAACGTGTTGTTGATGCATTGACATAATATATGAAAGATAATTCCCAAGTTTGTTGAGTCAGTGTATCAGAGTAATTGGATAGAGCCAATTTACCATTTCTAGTTGAGAATGGCTAGTTATTAAAGAACTGGCTCCTTTCACATTTAATTTGTGATGCTGGGGAGTAAGGAAAAATTAAAAAAAGCAAGGAAAAACTTACCAATTCCTTATTATTCCCTTCTGACAGATGGGTCTCAAATTAACAAAGTAAAGACCATTCAAAAATTAGAACCCAGCAAATAAAAAAAGTCTGGTTGGCTCAAATTCTAACTGTCTTATTAATTCAGAGAAGAGAAAGCTTACATGTACTAATTACCAAAACTACTAATTAGCTATAATTATAAACTTGGAAGGAAACTGAAGTGTGTTGCATTTGATGGTGTTGTTGACCTTTTCAGTATACTTTAGGGAAAAAAATTGTAGAAATGAGGTGTTGTAAAATTCATCGGAGAGCAATTAATTTGGGTAATTTGATGAATATGATATAAATTAACACATCTGTGCCTATAAGAACATAAAGAAATTTTCATGGTGTTGCACCAATGTCAGTGTTAATAGGAAACATAAGATGTGGTCAACCAAGGAAATGCAAGGAAAACTACCAAGGTAATTTTGTCACTGTAATTAACAGGGCTAATGGTTACTAAAAGAGTTGAATTTGCTTTCACTTAAATCATAAAGAAATGGAACTGTGCTTTGATTCTTATTTAGACATAGGGGTTCTTGACCTTGGAAAGGAAGGATCATGAACTTTTAAAAGCTATTTTGTAATTTTTTCAATAGGATTGGTTTCCTTTGTAATCCTCTATTTTTTATACATTAAAAAAATTGAAGAAGGAGTTCATAGACTTCCCCAGATATTGATAAAGGGGCTCATGAAGGGGGAAAAAAAGTTAAGAATTCAGAGGAACAATGTAAGTCCAAGCTAGTAAGGATGAGAACTGGAAGCATGCAAAGATACGATTTTTGTTGGAAGTTCTCAAAAGCATTGTTTCTATATCCTTCTCATCTTGATTTTTTTCCCTTTTTGTATTAGTCTTTAATTCTCAGCCTCAAAGTGATTTCTGCATTAGGGTGGCTTGTGATTTCATTGAATCATATTTGAGTATTAATGCATTAATACATTAATGCAAATGAACAGTCTTTTTATAATGGATTTTCTTCAATGGCTGTTTAGGGTCAAGGAGAGATTAAATCATGTGCCAAGGGTCACACAGTATTTTGTGTCACAAAAAGAGTATGAACTAAGGTTTTCCTGACTTCAAATGTGTCTTTCTTTCAACTACATCATGCAGGTATATCTGAACCAATGAAATTTAATGCTACCATATGTAAAATAAACTAGATTTCCCCTCCCCCAATTTGGATTCCTAGTATTTTTTCTTTTTTATATTGTCTGTGCATTTTATTTGCATGTTCTCTCCTCCATTATAAGGTATCTGGGGCCATACTTTTTCATTCCCAATTCTAGAGTATAATAGGTGCTTATTAAATGTTTATTGACAATGAAGATGCTATAAATATATCCACATCTAATGTTCCAACTAAGACAAACAGTAACTTCTTGTGCTAGAATACTATGCCAAAGATCTATTCTCTTGAGGAAGTGACTGTTGATGATATAATGATGATATAACGGTATAAAATACAAAGCTAGCTGGGTACAGATCTCTAGCTGCCATTATAGCCTAAAATAAGCAAAAATAAAAGAATATGGTACTTACAAGCTGAAGGGAAAGCAAGCAGAGTCCCTTTATCTCTCAGAGGACAATGAGCCTTTGACTCTAATCTTTTCAAACTGATGTGTCTCCAAGTAACCACCAGAGGGATCTCATATAATGTGATAAAAATTATAATCAAAAAGGAAGAACCGTAATGAGTTTCCTTCTTCCCAGCCCTGGACTCGGAATTAAAGTTAAAATTAGGAACAAAGGAGTAATTGGCCAAGAGAGAAAAATGAGGAAATGGATGCTGCCTTCAGTTGAAGAGAGAGAATGAGCAACATGGAGGAAATAGGGAAAGAATGAGGAAAGGATCTGAGAGGGTCATGATGTATTTTCTCTGGGGAAAAAAAGGAGAAAAGAAAAAAAGAAAACTGATAATGAAGAAGAAAGAACTGTTTTGTGTTTTTGGAATCTGTACTAGATTCGTTGAATCTGTCCATATCAAAGGAGTTCCTAAACTTGATCTTTATTCCAGAAGATCTCCTTAAGTCAAGGCCGGCTTTTTGTATTACTTTACAGGAAGTACTAGATTTGGAGACAAAGTACATGGGTTTAAAATTCCAGTCTTCCATTTATTACCTTAATGTCTTTGGCCAAGTCACTTCTCTCTTGGTCTCTGTTTCTTCATCTAGAAAATGAAGCAGTTTGCCCAAAGGGTATCCCAGTTCTAAAGTTGTAGCCCTATGACGTATTTATTTTGTGAGATTCCTTGGCTATTTCTGATAGACTCTGCTGGGGTTTTGTTCCATTATTTTAATAGATGTTAATTACATCTATTGTTTTTATATCACCTAGATTTATTCCTGCACCCCTTCATCTTCCCCTTCCCAAAGTCATCCCTTATAACAAAGAAATTTTTTAAAAAGAAAAAGAAAGCAAAGGAAAAATAGCAAAACCAATCCATCCAAAAAAATGTTATGGCAGGTATCTTTTCATAGTTCTTTGCCTTTTCTAAAAAATTGTGGGTTTTTTTTTTTTTGTTGTTGTGGTTGTGGTTTACTCTTCAGGATCTCAGGGTGGCTAATATGTAATCTTCCCCCACCTAGTCACTAAGTAGTGATGTGGGTGGACTAGAACTTGAAATCCATTAGTGAAAGTCCATGTCCATGGTCCTGAAAATATTTACATTTTCTTCCCATATCAGCATCAGATACCCCCTGCTGCTCTTTAGCAGAGTCTACATTTTATAAATTAACCAGGCATGGGCCCAGTGAATAAGCTGTAGCTTCATGCCAGTCAAAACATCCTTCACAGTTTTATGTGCCAGCAGACCTTGTTTTCAGACTGTGGTCCCCATTTAGCCTAATTTTGTTATGCTCAACTGTCAGGTTTTCAAAAAGATCATTCCCCAGCACTGTTTGGTCTATTCTCCAGCTTGTAGCTAAAATACAAAGCTAGCCTTGTTTATCCTCTGGTCTTAATAGATGCACATCTGCAGTAACACCTGATGAGCCCTGCACAAAGCTGTGTATTCAGATGAAGCATCCATGAGTGATGAGGAAATTGTCCACAACCTGTCAGGCAAATTGGTGAAAACAACTGTCAACATAGTTGGCAGTGGGAGAAGCCCGAAAGGAAGTCAGCAGGGGAAGGCTGATGAGCCCAAGTCGGGGCTTTCTGCTATCAATCTGGATCCGGGCAAATCGGGGCTCTGACCGCACTCAGGAAGGAAGGAGGTGACCCTTAGTCCTTAATCAGAATAACTTGAAAAGTGATTGGACTTTGAATGAGGAAGAAGTGATATGAATGTACTTCAAAAGAACAAAGCGATGATAGAGCATGAATTCTCTCATTTTGTAGATGGGGAAACCTTAGCACAGAGATTGGGTGATTTAATCAGGATCAGAAAGCTAATACTTGTCTGAAGCAGTATTTGAAGAAAGTCTTTCTGAACAACCTGAGGGATTTTCAACATATTCAATTCAATCAGTTTTTTTATTATGGGTCTTGCTTTAAGAAAATCACTGTCCTAAACATTGGAGAGACAAAGATAAACAAGATATAGGCCCTACTCATACATATTTGTATGTCATATTAGTGGAGAAAAAGGCATGATTTAGTTGCAGGTGTTTTGTATTTTGAAGAAAAGAGAAAAAGAATTAATAAATGGTCAACCCATGTACTGCATTTCTACCCAAAGAAAGTCTTTAGATGTTATATTCCCATGTGTTCAGTCAATCAACAATAATTAATTTGTTTGACTTAATTAATTATTAATCATTCATTTTTAAGTAGACATTATCAACTGGCGATTGAACCTTTGGCCCTGACAACCATGAAGCAGACAATCTCGAGCAATCTAATTGTTATTTCTATCTCCTCAATATTCCTTGTGCTAATTTGTAGTAATACTATTTTCCTTATTAAAATGTAAACTCGAGGGCAAGACTCACTCCCTCCCTCCCTTCCTTCCTTCCCTCCTTCCTTTTGTTTCCTTTTGTTTCCTTTCCATTCTTCCCTCCTTCAGTTGTCTGTCTCTCACTGACTCCCTTTCTCTTTTCCCTTTCCTTCCCTCCCCTCTCTTCCCCATCCTATCCTTTTTTTTTTGTCTTTTTCCTTAACGCAGTGAGGATAAATCAGCCCCCTCCCTCAGAATGAGTCCCGATGGGGAAACAATTTATTGGCAGAGAAGGGAATACTAAAGAACTTGGGTTTTATTAACAATAGGGGCATAAGGAAAGGCCTAGTGGCCAAATCTGAATTTTACATGGCGAGAAATATATTTCCCTTAGTGAAAATTGAGGATGGAAAGAATGTTGACAACTTTAGGGAATGGGAGACTTTTCAGGGAAGAGTTGGGCGCCTGAATTGACCCTGGGAGGGAAATAAAGATTCTGAAAAGCAAAAGAAGAAGATGGGGGGGATGAATTCCTAGTGGAAGGGAAAGTATCAAGATATGGAAACTTCTAGTTGTCCGGGAGGGTTAGAGCTTGATCACAGAGCTGTGGTAATTTTGAAGTCATGCCTGTTTTTGATGAAGAGACATTTGAATAGGGACAAAAAGACATATAACAGAAGTATACACAAGTCATTGGATACCTAATAGAACCTACTTGTGATGATTACTGAAGGGAGCCAGTAGAAAAGTTCAGAATCAGGAATTGAAAGCAGGAAGAAACATTTGAGATCAGAGAGTCCAAATGTGTCCTTCAAAATGACAAAACCTGAAGCCCAGATAAGCAATTTGTCTAATATGTTAAGATATTCTTGCCCAGGGCAGAGAGGTGGCAAAGTGGATAGAGCTCCACTCTTGGAGTCAGGAGGATCTGAGTTCAAATTTGACCTCAGACATTTAATAATTACCTATGCGACCTTGGGCAAGTCACTTAACCCCATTGCTTTGCAAAAACCAAAAAAAAGAGAGATATTTTTGTTCTAGATATTAAATAGCATTACTTAAATTTGAACCTAGTTTCTTTGGTGCCAAAACCAGTGGGCATACTATTTCCCAAGGTAGAAGGAAGTAAATGAAATGAATTAGAAGAAATATCTGGAATCCATCTAAGTTGCTGGTAACCCTATATTAAACTGCTTATATAGCCCTAATTGCCTGAAAGGTTTTTTTTTTTAAAAGTCACTTAGATAATGAAGTCCATCTCCTGCCAGGTCATCACCTAATTCCCTTGGAGAGCCAGGAACATTGACTGAAGAGATATCTTGATTATATGCCTGGGGATGAAGGAAGTGAAACAATCAGCTCTGACCCCACCTCACCCCCAACTGAAATAAGAGCAATACCCCTCATCTAAAAGCCCCTTTTGCCTGTAAAAGGTCCTGGAGTAGAGCTCCCTTCCCAAAAACCTCAGACAATCCTCATCCTTATCACTCAGATCAGAAATGCACAGCCTTTGCCTGGAGAGAATGGGGACATGGGAGGCCAAGGAGAGGAGGAGGAAGGAGGAAAGGAGAGGAAGAAGGCTTTTGCTCCTGCTGCTACCAGTAAATTTGCTGGTGGAGTGTAGGCATCAGAAAGTCTGCAAACCAGACATGGTCTCAGACTTTTTACTTCTTGGGCTATTTGTATTTAGCATCACCCTTCTCCCGCTCCCCTTGCCTCCACCCCCACCCCAGGCCATCCCTTCTCTCCTCTTCCATTTCTACTGTACATATTTGTCTGGGCACTTCTTGTCATGTTGTCTCGATGCAATGCACAAATAACTGCCTTGTTTTGAATTCCCGGCTGTTAGCTAGTTCTATATAGATACATAGTAAGAGATTAATAGGTGGTGGATCTACAATTGGCTTTAAAAATCTCCATTTGCCTTTAAATCGCTGTCCGAGGTGCTGAACTCTTTTCTCCACTCCTCTTAGTGGTTATTACTTCTCCATTTCTTTTTTTTTTAGTTTTTTTTTTTGTTCTTCTTTCCTAAAGTTAGGTTGTATTTACTTCGCAAAGTATGCTTTTCCCCAGGGTCTAAGCTATCTAAAGGCAGGAAATATTTGTTTGTTTTTTACTATTTGAATGTAGGATGTGCTTGCTTGCTTGCTTTCTTTCTTTCTTTCTTTCCTTTTTCCTTCCTTCCTTTCCTTTTTCCTTCCTTCCTTTCCTTTCCTTTCCTTTCCTTCCCTTTCCCTTTCCCTTTCCCTTTCCCTTTCCCTTTCCCTTTCCCTTTCCCTTTCCCTTTCCCTTTCCCTTTCCCTTCCCTTCCCTTCCCTTCCCTTCCCTTCCCTTCCCTTCCCTTTCCTTCCCTTTCCTTCCCTTTCCTTCCCTTTCCTTCCCTTTCCTTCCCTTTCCTTCCCTTTCCTTCCCTTTCCTTTCCTTTCCTTTCCTTTCCTTCTTTCTGCAGCATTGCATGGGATATAGTAAGCTATTAAGCCATGCTTGTTATTGACTCAGTTGGGCAACATGACATACACATTTTTGGACTTAACCAATATGGATATTTGTTTTGCTTCATTTTGCATATTTCTTACAAAGATTTTTTTCAGTCAGGAAGAAAAGAAAATGAATAATATTAATCTATATTATAAAACTATAAATTATATATTGTAAATATTTTTATAGTACACATATCATTTATATAATGTTTAAATTTCTTTTCATTATGTATTATATGATAAATGCCTTATAAATATATTACATAGATCAATTCAAATGTAAAATCATTTTATTTTAAATGCTTGTCAATTAAAAATGTTATTTAATGCCTCAATGATAGCTTTTTATCATCACTAAAATAGGTTTTGTTCTAGTTCAGTTATCTATTTGACCCCCAAGAAATAAGGTTAGCAGAATGTGATACTATTTTTTTCAAACAGTCTTTAATAACTTTGAAATGCTCTAGGTGCCCTAATTCAGAGAGGTTTCTGAATGATTTTACTAAGTAGCATTAGAGAAAACACCCTTCAAGGGTTATTATCCTTCCAACTCTGTTCTCCTTGGAAGTATTTTTTTTTTCAGAATAGATTCATAGCATCTGGTCCTTGTTGCATGGCAGTAAGACAGAGTACAAGACTGCAGTCTCATTTAAGCAAGTTGGGAGACTGTATGGAATGGACTATAGGAAAAGGTCTGGTGCTCATGTTTAATGCCTCCTTGGTCCTCACTTCATCCAACTGACTGAGAAAAAAAATTGATCTCATCAGCACCTCTATAAATTGGGCTCTATCTCTGACTCAACTTCAATTCAGGGCTTTCAGTTATCCAGCTCTCAGTCTGGTGAGTAAGAGAAAAATGATGCATGCTTTATAATTTGTTTAATATTTGGACACCATGAATATTTATGGATATCATTATAATAATTTTTTATCAATTCACCACCAGTCAGTCCATGGTGGACTCTGTCTTTGTGGGATGAGTGTTTATTCTTATTCCTGGTCTTGCTCTTTCAAACCTACCTAGTCCCAACCAGGGAGTTGGGGCAAAATTTTGGTTTGTAGATTCTTCTAGATTTGGAATATTGCCTTCTAGTCCACTCCTACCCCTGGAACATCAACCTTTCTTTCTCCCTACCACCAAGACAACAATAGTTCCCTTTGCTCTAAGCACAGGTTAGAATGTAGCTTTAAATCTTGAACTATGTTGAGAAGTTGAAGAAAGCAATAGCTCAAAGTGAGAAGCTAGTAGAGGATTCTCTGTCACTTCAATGCATTTAGTCTATCAAGGAATTCCCAGGCTTACTTGTCATCACTGTAACTGTTTTTGTGCACTGGGGCTCTTCTCTACCAGGAGAGGAAGATCACCAGGAAGCTCTCTCTGCTTTTCTATACCTCTCATACTTTTCTAGAACCCTTAAAAAGATTTTTCTTTTTTTGAAATGTTTCCTTTTTTAAGGCTTTCTCCACAACTAAGATATGTGTGTTGCATGTTCTAGCGAAATCATAGGTCCTGACCTCTGGGGCCCTGGTCAGCTTTAAGTCACAGATCCTAATCTGTCATCCTAAATCACATATCCCAAATCAGCCATTCATGTATTATATGCATTTAATGTTGTTGTTCTATCAATTCAGACATGTCTGACTCTTTGTGATTCTATTTTTGCAAAGATATTGAAGTGGTTTTCCATTTCCTTCTCCAGCACATGATATGCCCAGAGTCACAAAGCTATCAAATATATGATAGCAAATTTGAACTCAGGAAGATGAGTCTTCCTGTCTCCAGGTCAGGTCCTCTATTCCCTTTGCTAGTTAGCTAATTCATTTATGGAACTAATTTGCCTCTTAATTCTTTTAAGTTTAAGAACCAATCTTTTGAGTTCTAAAATATAAGCTCCTTGAGGGCAAGAACTATTTCCTTTTCTTGTTTATGCCCCACCAGTAATTATCAAGCACAATTACTGTTTTTATGATATGGGTCTATGATGGCATTGGTTTAGGGAAGCCTCAATAAAAACCACCAGAAGAAGGCAGCAACTAATATTCAGATTCAAGTCTGAGTTTTCTAGTGCTCCTTCAATGTGTTTGTGACATGAATCCTTTGGGCAATGCCTGGGGAAGCTGGGCAATCCTTTATTTGAATATTTTAACTGCATAAAATGAAATGATTATGAGGGAAATTAATCCTACTGAAATGAAGATTTTGAAATGTGTATATATGTATATGTGTGTATATGTATGTATGTATATATATATGCCCACACATCACATATACATGCATACAGAAAATAGAAATATATGTGTATGTACATTTTGTATTTATAAATATATGTGTGTAGTGTGTGTATATATATATATATATATATATATATATATATATATACATATATTTATACACACACATCTGAGATCATGTTTTTGTTCATTCATTTTAGTTGTGTCCAACTCTTCATAACCCCATTTGGGCATTTCTTGGCAAAGGTACTCTAGTGGTTTACCATTTTCTTCTCCAAATTATTTGATACATGAGGAAACTGAGGCAAACAGGGTAAACTGACTTACCCAGTGTAACATAACAGGTAACATAAAGTGTCTAAGTGTCTAAGACTGGGTTTGGATTTACAAAGAGTAGCTTTCCTGACACCAGATCTGGCATTCTATACACTGAGTCACCTAGCTGCCCTTACAAAACCATATGTTTGTATATATGCATGTATGTTCATGAGTTTGATAGAGTAAAGACAGATCAATTCTGGTAATAACAGAGATAATGGAAAGCAGCAACAGTAGTAGTAGTAGTAGTAGTAGTAGTAGTAGTAGTAGTTAGATTAGCTTTAAATCTTGAACTATGTTGAGAAATTAAAGAAAGCAATAGCTCAAAGTGAGAAGCTAGTAGAGGACTCTCTCTCACTTCAACACATTAAGTCTATCAAGGAATTTCCAGGCTTACTTATCATCACTGTAACTCTTTTTGTGTACTGGGGCTCTTCTCTACCCGGAGAAGAAGATCACCAGGAAGCTCTCTCTGCTTTTCTATACCTTTCATACTTTTCCAGAACCCTTAAAAAGATTTGACATGGGTTCCTTAAACTTTATTACCCTTGGGGTAAAATGCTGGTGTGATAACTAGAATCTGGTAGGGAAATGAAACTGATTTTCTTTAGAAATAAACAACTTGGTGCTTACTTGATTCCTTTTCCTTTTGTACCATTTACTGTAACTTAGTAGTAGTAGTAGTAGTAGTAGCAGCAGCAGTAGCAGTAGCAGCAGTAGTAGCAGTAGTAATAGTACTAGCAGCAGTAAGAGTAGGAATAGGAGTAGTAATAATAATCATCTCGGTATAAACAATGTAGGGTCATGCACTGGGATCTGTGATTTAAATGTGGACAAGACCTCAGGGGTCATCTGGTCCAATTCCATTTGATAAATGAAGAAAGTGTGACTGAAGGAGAGATGTGACTTGTCCAGTGTCAAACAGGTAGCAATGAACAAAGATAAGATTTGAATTTTGGGTTTTTAACTCAGTGGCATCAGACTCAAATAGAAACAGATTCCCTGGCATGTTGAGTTTAAAAAACACAAATTAATATTATCTATGTCATATTGTAGTTTAGAATGTTGAATATTTCCCATTTAGAGTTAATATGGTTAGTACAGGCCTTGGAAATTTTAGCTAGCACTTGGACACCTCTGCTAACTGGAGATGCATTGTCTAAGAGACAGGACTAAATGGAGTTCTGATTCAAAGTTAAGACTTCCTTAGGCTATTCCTTGTTATCTAATAGCTAGCATTTATAAAGAATCTTTAAAGTTTGCAAAGTGCTTTTACCTGTTATCTCATTTGATCTTCAAAACAATTCCATGAGATAGATGCTGCTATTATCTTCCTTTGGCAATAGAGACACTGAAGACTTCCCCAGAATCTTGCAGGTTAGTGTCTTTAGCATTACTCAAACTCAGTTCTTGACTCCAAGTCTACCACACCTCTCTGGGCAGCTCAAGTGACAGGGTGGATAGAGCCCTGGCCTTGGAGGCCAGGAGTTCAAATTCAGTCTCAGATACTTGATACTTAGTAGCTGTGTGAGCAAGTCATTGAATCTTGATTGCCTCACAACTTGGACCATCTCCAGTCATCCTGATTCATATCTAGCTACTGGACCCAGATGGCTTTGGAGGAGAAAGTGAGACTGGTGACTTAGCACAGTCCACCCCCCCACCCCCACTCAAATCCAATTCATGTGCTTGTAATGGCATCACCTCTCTGATGTTGTGATCTTCTTTGAAAACGAGGGACAAAAATTATTATTCCACACCTTTTGACTATTCTTTTCGAAAGAGATTCCAGAAAGATGATCTCAGAGCTTATCTATCAATAGCAGCAATTCTGGGGGAGATTATCTGAGGCCCTCCCTACTGCATTTTGAGCACAAGTCTTCCTCTCTGGAAATACACATACTATCCCCGAAGTATTGATGGCAATATTTGCATTCTCCAGTGACCCAGCAAAGAAATGCTGGGGCTGGTCCCCACTGGTTAAAAAACACAGGTGAAGGGAAGAAGCAGCTTAATTAGCTGTTGGAAGGTGTTATTTTTGCACCTGAAATTCATTATGGGTTTAGGAAGTCCCACTTTGCAAATGGGGTCCTTAAACTTTATTACCCTTGGAGTAAAATGCTGGTGTGATAACTAGAATCTGGTAGGGAAATGAAACTGATTTTCTTTAGAAATAAACAACCTGGCGCTTTACTTGGTTCCTTTTCCTTTTGTACCATTTGCTGTAACTTTGTACTATAAAACAGGTGTCAAATGAGTTAGTCCATTTGTGATCATTTGTACAGTATTAAACAGAAACAGAGGCATTACAAAGGAAAGCAAGGATCCTGAATGTTCGACTACCTGTAAAGCAAGGAAATTATTGTCTGATCCTGGGCTAGTGCTAGGACCACAATCAGCTCTTAGTTGGTGTGAATTGCATTGCGTGCATTGTATGATAATCCAACACTTTGCTGACATGTTCTCCTTTAGTGTTTACTTTTAATAATTTAATTTAGATAATACTGAGATCATGCAGTTGTACTTGATGGCAGTCTCAGTAGAGACTGAGAAAAGAATGCAAGGCACAGACAATTTTTGTAAATAATTCTGTATTACAAGATGATTTTTACCTCCTTCTTATTAACCTTTACTGCCCTTGTTGGATAAACGAGAAAACTTTGGATGGTCCACACACTCACAAGTATTCTATTTCTCTTTTGTTTGGGCTTAGCTCTTCCTATGGAAACGATATCTGAGTTATCTCCAAATTTCCATGAGATTGTGACAGGCATGCAAGGAGACCATAAAGCATCCCCAAAGGGACTTTTTCCTTGCAAGATGCCTTTATATATTAGAGATCAATTTTCTGATAAGATTCTCAGTTCCAGGAGAATATTTGGTAATTGTAACAAATGTGAATACTAGCACAAGGAATAGTGACTCTGTAGTTAATGTCCAATAACATGAGCTCAGAATGAAAGAAATTTCAGAGATGGGTTTCTTCAATGAACGTTTTCTTGTATGACTTCAGTCTTTCTTCCATAGAACTTTAGAGCTCATTTCCTGAAAAGGTCTTTAATAAATCTGATAACTGAGTAGTGGTGTATGATGATTCATTTCAGAGCAAACTGGAAAACTTTGTAATGTCTTTGTTGAACTGCTACTCTTATCACAGACATTCATCTGTTGTTGCCATTAGGGATTACCTATCTCCTTATGAGAATCATATGTACCATTACTCTGGAAATACAGCTTTTCATTACCTTATAACTCCACTCTTCTATATGGTGATAAGTGTCTGTAGGCACTGACACATCATTAGAAGTCATCAATCAATTTATTACCAAGTGAACACCTACTATATGCCAGCACTGTGCTAATAGCTGAGGAGAAACAACCAAAATGAAACAGATCCTGCCCTCGAGGACTTTGGGGAGACAAACCACACATATACATATGTATATTCACAATACATATATGTGTGTATATTCATATATGTGTTTATCTACATATATAACATGCAAAATAAATGCAAGGTAATTTGGAGGTTGAGGGTAGTTGGGGGAATCAAAAATGTTTTCAAAAAGAAGGTGGTGATTAAGCTGAGATGGGAAAGAAACCAGAGCTTCTAAGAGGTAGAGGTTAGGAGGGCTTGTTTTCCATTCACTGGGGACATGTGGGAGATGGAGTGTTCTTCCTAAGGCTCAACAAAATTGCTGGTTTGTCTGGACAACAAGAATGTGTGAAGGAGATTAAGGATGGAAAGGTAGGAATAAAATATAAAAGAAGCAATTTCTGTTGAAGTATCCAAAGAGTCTTCCCAAGTTTGTGAGACCCATTCAACTCAAAGTTGATAATTATTGGCAAAAGGTTCAAATGTGAGGTTTGTGCCTAAATGAAAGTACTCTCTTAATTTTTTTCAATATATTTTTGCACCAAATTAAAATGTTCTTTATTCCTGCTTTTTGAAATTTAGGATTTATGATGTCAATTTTATAGAGAAGTCTGAGAATAGGGAATAAGACTCAATGAATCAAGGCAGAGAGAGGAGATGGCCCAAGGGTTTTTCAAGGAAGACAAGTAGTTCATCTTAGAAGAGCCTACTGTAAATGGGCAAAAAAACCCAATAGTTGAAATTCACAAAAGAAAGGAATGCTGGGAGGAGAATGTGATAGTCTTTGGAATGCTAAGCTAAGTGGTTTGAACTTTAATAAGCAATGAGGAGCCATCAAGGCTTTTATGAAGGAATAATAAATTGATAAAGGGAAGTGAAATAGGAATGAGAAAAAAAGACTTCAAACTAGAATGTAAAACTATGGATAATTGAGAGGTTATTTTTCTGTCAATTACCCCAAGGGAATATCAAAATAAATGATATTATAAACATTGATAGTTTCTATAGTACTCATAAGAGAGAGCAATCTAACCATCATCATCTCTACATGCTTCTGAATTCCCTTTCACTGAGGTAAGACTCCAATAGCATAAGAGCTGTAGTCGTCAGTGTCTTTTCTGTCTGTAGAGAACTCCCACTCTTGAAAGTCTTCAAATAGGGATCCCCATCCTTCCCTCCTTTTTTACTTCCCTCCCTCCTTCCTCTCCTCATTCTTTCCTCCCTTCCTTCATCCCTCCTTCTCTTCCTTCCTTACTTCCTCCCTCCTTCCTCCCTCCTTCTTCCCTCCTCCCTCCCTCCCTCCCTCCCTCCCTCCTTCCTTCCTTCCTTCCTTCCTTCCTTCCTTCCTTCCTTCCTTCCTTCCTCCCTCCCTCCCTCCCTCCCTTCTTCCTCCATCTCTTCATTCTTTCTCTTCTGTCTTTCACCCTCTTCCACTCTTTCCCTTCATTTCCTCTCTCCCTATATCTCTCTGTCTCTATGTCAATCTCTGTCTCTCATAGTTTATGTGTCTAGTTTGATGCTGTATAAACTTTCTTCAGTTTGCTTGACATAAGTATATTGATGATCATAGAACGCTTAGCAAATCTGTGAGAAAATTTATTTTGAATACAATCATCAAAATCATTTAGCAAAAGATACTCCATAATAAATGCAGCCTCTCATTTCTGAAGCTCTGTGATCTGAATGCCAACATTTCTGATCTTATAAGTTTCTCTTTCCCTGTTAAGACCCATATTGGAAATGATACTATATATCTTATGGTGTATCTCATACAAACTTCCAAACAGCCTTGCTGCTGTTCCAAGGCAATGAGGGGATCTGAATGGAATTGTAATGATTTCTGAGGTTCAGAATCCAGAACAATACTGAGCATGTGTCTTTCTGAGACAGGATCTACCCCACAGGTGGAAGCATTGCCAATTGGCAGCTTCCTGGGAAGCTGTCTATGGTGCTCCAAAGAGGAATAAATGTTTCTTTTCTGGTTCTACATTTCCGGGCCTACCCTGGGAATGGGCTCTGAACAAGTTTTCTGAATGGGAAGAGTCCTTCACAGCAAATGTAAAGATTTTCATTTGTTTTAATTTTGTGATTAGTTATGTTAATAAAAATGTCTATTCAAGCTATTTAAGACACCCAAGTAAAATTCTACAAAATTCATTTCATGGAAAAATTCCAACAGAACTCGATTAGTTTTTCTACCATTAAGGTATCATGATGGACTTTTAATGGAGCCCTCAGCTATAGCAGTTTTTATTGATCTAATTATTAAATGAATTAAAATCTGTCTCAATATCTTTAAAGTTATGTGGTAACATCATTAGGGTCCTGGTTGTTCCTAAAGGGAAAATTTAGGTGACGAAGGGGGGGAGGGGGATGAAAACACTAGTCTAAACTGAACTGTTGAGAGGCAACACAAATAAATAGAGAAGACCCAATGAGAGAGATGCACATGTGAATTCTGCATCAGCAGTTTAATAGCTGTCTTGGGTAAGTCACTTAAACTTTCTATGCCTTGGTTTCCTCATCTGTAAATAAGATTGGATTCAGTGACCTCTAAGGTCCCTACCAGTTTTAAATCTAGATCATATATAAGATCTTACTGCATATGTGTATCTGTTTGTAATATTGGCACATAATGACATAACATTCAATGCCAGCTTGCTATAGTTGGGAGCTGGGTTTGAGATTAAAAAATTAAAGGCCAGATTCAAATGCTGCTTAGAACATTTTTTGGCTGTGACCACAAGTCTAAATGTCTTTGGCAATTAAAATAGATTGTAGAGGACTCCCCTGTATTGGAAGAGGGAATTCTCTCACCTGTAACTTCCCCAATGCAATGCATAGAAAGTCCTTATGTATTCAGCAAAATGAAATGAAACAAATTCTAGATACATCGGAATTTGTTGGTCTTTTCTCCCTCTGTTAAGTCTAATATTGTGAGTTTGTCTTTTAAAAGAATATTGTGGTATAAAAATAATTGTACCTTTGCATATATATGCATATAATTCACATATATAATTTGATCTCTTTTATAATTATAAAAATATTTGTAAAATTTCATCATGAGACGTGAATCGTTCCTTCCTTTTCCTACTCTTTTTTTTTCTTTTTCAGTCTAATAACTTATCAAGTTCTTGAAGATTTGAAAAGTCATGACTTTATCACTGACTAGCCTTGTGATCTTGGTCAATTCACCAAAACTGTTTTCAACCTCAGTTTCCTTATCCACAAATTATGGTTATGGTCATGACGGACTGGGTCCTGCCTCCCTCCTTAACAGTTTTCTTATGAACATCAAATAAGATCATGAATAGAAGAGACTTCCTAATCATAAAGCACAAATGGTTTTTTTAAGAAATCTGCTGGTGTAAATGTTAATGAAGCTGACCCACTTTTATTTAATTTCTGTTTCTAAATGATATTGAATATCAATACAATTAATTAAGCTTGCTTGAAAACTATTTACATTTGAATTAATTAATCTTAATAGATAAAAAAAGATCTTGACAGCCAATCCATCAAGATTCCTGGTTCTATCAGTGTATATAGACATACACACATGTAAATATTCACAGAATATAAATTATATATACAATATGCATACATACATACACATATTATGTGTGCATGCATCCATGCACATTTATGTCATGTGTGTATTGTATAGGTATTGTCATCTATATCATCTCTTATCTAGGTAAAATATCTCCAAAGAGGTGAAATTCTTTACATACAAACATATTTACACATATATGTGTTCAGTTCAGTCAAGTTTTTTTTTTTAGTCATGTCCAACTCCCTGTGACCCCATTTGGGATTTTCATGGCAAAGATACTGGAGTGGTTGGCCATTTTCTTTTCCTTTTCTTTTCTAGTTCATTTTCCAGATGCGGAAACTGAAACAAACAGGATAAAGTGACTTGCTCAGAGTCACTTGGCTAGTAAGTGTGTTTAGGCTGATTTGAATTCAGGAAGATGTATGCATGTTGTGTATATACACACATGTGTATATACATGTATGTGAATAAAACAGACATATATTATCCATATATATATATTTACTTATAAAGCACTTTGTAAAACTTAAGGGTCAGTAGAAATGTTATCTTTTCTTATTGCAACAATATGTAAATCTTTAGGATATGACAAGCAGCCGGGGCTTGTCCTTCTGTCCTTCCTTATATCAACTATGTATTCTCCATTAGTCACAGGTGTTCAATCCTTTCCCATTCAAACATTGTTCTCTATGGCAGCAAAATCAAGAGAGCTGCCTTCTCTGAGACAAGAATAATCATTATTGTTCTGAATCTAATGAATAATTCCTATCTCTTCCTTGATCTTCCTCTTTTCTGCAATATAATAAAAATAACCAACACAGAACCCACAATTTTTCCTGTTGATCTCAGCTCATTCCATCTTGAGGACTCCTGGAAGATACTTATAGGACCTGGCCACATGTTTGCTTCTTTACTTTTCTGGAAGCAGTGTGGTAACAGGCTGGGGTGGGGGAAGAGGTAGAATTAGGATGATGATTTTAATCCAAATCCTAGCTCAGATATCTAAGATATGGGGAGACTTAAGGACCCCCCCATCTCAAAGAGGTTTTATGAAGGTCAGATGATTGATATGTCTATACCTTAATCTGCATTTGTACCTGCATCTATTTCCATATCTCTATATCTCTAGCAACAAAGAGAGAAACAGCTAGATTGGTTTATATCTATATAACTAACTCATTTTGGAAATTTTAAAGCTTTATCAATGTGAGCTATTCTTGTCACTGTTATCATCATCATATTGTTATCATTATTAGCGTTATCATCATTCTACTTCTCTGCAGTCTTTGTCGTCATCTTTGTTTATATCGTGTTGTAAGTTCTAAGTTGACAGAGGAATTCTTTTATCTGATCAAAAAGGACAAATTTATCTTTCATTTTATCCAATTGTTTCTTTTTGTGTCTTTTAAATTTCTCTTTTGAGATATTCTCATCATCCCTGATCTCCCTTTCCTTTAGCAGTAGAAAGGGAGCACCAGTGGTTACAGCACATATCCTGAAGTCAGAGAAATTTGAGTTCAAATCCAGCTTTAGACACCAACTAGTTATATAATACAGATAAGTCATTTAACATCTCTCTGCCTCCCTGGCTTTTGTGAAGATCAAAATGAGATATTTGTATAGCACTTGGCAATGCCTGCCACATAGTAGAGGTTTCATAAATGTTTATTTTCTTCCCCATCTTCCTTGGAATTTTGTCATGGGATGGTATATACCCTTTCAACTCATTGTAATTTCTCTTCCATCCCCTGCCCACCCCATATAGGATACAGGTCAGTCAGTTTTGGAATTTCCTATACTTTATTAGCCAATCAACATGCTTTTATTGAACATCTATTATTTGGCAGTCATTCTAATAGCTGGGAATACAAAGAAAAGCAAAGAATATTCTCTGCTGTCAATGAGCTCATAATCTTTTTTTAAGTAAACTTTATTTTTTTAAACTTCATTTATTTTGAATTTTACAATTTTCCCCCCTAATCTCGTTTCCCTCCCCCCCACCCCCACCCCTGAAAAGGCAGTCTGTTAGTCTTTACATTTTTCTAGGTATACACTGATCTAAGTTGAATGTGATGAGAGAAAAATATCCTTAAGGAATAGAAAATAACATATAAGAGACAGCAAAATTACATATTGAGATAACAGTTTTTTAAAAATTAAAGGTAATAGTCTTTGGTCTTTGTTCAAACTCCACAATAATGAATTCATAATCTAATAGAGGAGGCAACAAAGAAAAAGAAACAAGGTGGGGAGAAAACCTGAAATTGGGATATGATGAAGTGATGAAGACAGTGGGAAATGATGAGATGGCTACATTGGGTTCTTTCTTTAAATGACAGATGTCGGAGAAGCTCTCCAATGTCAGGCAGCTATGTCTGGAGTCAGGAAGGCTCAATCTTCCTGAGTTCAAATCTGACCTGACACACTTACTAGTTGTATGACCCTGGGCAAGTCACTTAATTAGTTTACTCTTCTGTAAAATAAGCTGGGGAAAGGAATGGCAAACCATGTTACTTGGCTGGATCTTTGACAAGAATACCCTAAATGGGATCATGAAGAGTTGGAACTAGCTTATAAAGTGGTCAACTCCAACATTTACCCTTCTACCTGCTCTCATCAGAAAAAGAGAGATAACCTAGGAACTGTGATATGAATTTCAAAATTTATATCAGCTTGCAAGAGGCTAAGTTTCTGGAGATGGTAAGGTTCAGGGAAGCATTCCTTATCAATGTCATGTCAAATTCATATAAAATACTTCACATGGTCATCTTCAATCTTCCATTTCCCTCCAGTAACTCCTATCACTTATAGCCCAGGTTTTAATTCCTCCTTGAGGCTAAAAATCAAGTCTGGAATAGAATTTCTCCTTGTTTCTTTTATTTTTACTTTTTGCTTTTTGTGGGCAGTAGGGTTAAGTGACTTGCCCAAGGTCACCCAGCTAGTACATATCATATTTCTGAATCAGATTTGAAATCAGATCCTCTTTACTCCAGTGTCAGAGCTCTATCTACTACACCACTTCTCTGGCCCCTTTTTTTCCTTTTACAAAAAAGAAGCTATAGAAAAAACTCGGCTCAGTAAAAAGAGAGCTCCTAACCAGTTCTTTTTTTTTTTAATCTATCTTTTTTTTTTGTATCCTTAGGATTTTGCTCAATAGCTGGAATATAACAGGCACTTTACAAATGTTTACTGAATTGAATTGAATTCTTAAAATCTACTGTTAGATGAGAAATAAATATTTAAGAAATTTAGGAGAGAGACAGAAATATAGAGAGGAAAGGGAGAGAGGAGAGAAACAGAGACAGACAGACACACACACACACACACACACAGAGAGAGAGAGAGAGAGAGAGAGAGAGAGAGAGAGAGAAACAAAAACAAAGGAAACTCCAGAAAATGTCTAAACAATTGAAGCCACCGATCCTTTCACCTAATATATTCTACCAGTCTTCTCTGACTTCTCAACCATTTCCTTTTTGTGTCCAGGTGGTATGTCGTAGATTATAATGACATTTTTGTTGCCGCCCACAACACCAGTTATGGTTCCAGGTTTCTTTCTTCTCCTTTATGTGCAATGCTTTGATCTATCATATTTCTTTTGAATAAAGTATTATATCTTTGCCATATTCTACTTATAGATCTTGCCCTATCAAGTTTCTATACCTATAAGAAAACATTTTTCCCCTAATGTCATGATTATTTTAATGTATTTGTAGTTTTATTATTTGCTTCATTCAAGGCTGCATGTGTTTTAATTGGACTTTATCTCCTTAGAATTTCTGGATATTTCAATTGTTTGTTCTTTTTATATTGTATTTATTCTCCTTGCTATCTACCTTGGCTGATATACAGTTTTCTCCCTCATCCCTCCTTTTCAGCCCCAAACTCTTTGTTTTTTCCCTATGTTGATCCCCACTGGTTAAGGACCAGAAATAATGTGATTTTCAAGTCTTTGAGCAAGGACATCCTTTTAATCACCCATTTAGTGGACTCCATCAAAGCTAGTACTTTATTCTTTTATTTCCAACTGGTCATCCAGTAATTCAACTCTCATTCTTTTCCATCACTTTAAAAATCTGCTCCTCTTTCAAATCCCTAGACTTCCATTGCAACAGTGATGGAAACATTGCCTGCTTACCTAAGATCTCATTTTCCCTCTCCCCATAAGATTTTATAGGCTTTTGCACTGTTTTCCAGGTTCTTCTGGAATCATCGTTGTCATCTAGAAAAATATCAGAAGTAGGTATTCGTCAATCTTTCTGACACGTCTCAGTAGGTTTTCTGTCGCTTTTGAGATACTTCAGGAAAGACAACAGACCTCTCAGTTGTTGACAGTAGGTTGACAAGTAGCTGCCTCAGTCTCCTTGAGCAAGGAGTCACCAGACACCACAAACCATTCTTTCGTTTTCTAAGCTATACTGCACGGTTACTTTATTATTCTTTAGAGGGCAAGAAGCAGTTTTCTTCTCTCTTCTCAAATAACCTGACTCCTTTCTTTTTAGAAAGAGCTTCAAATATATTTTGTTCTAGCCCTTCCTCCTTTGTATGACATCCTTCTATCAAACTTCCAAGACTAGTCAAATTTCATTTCTGTCCCCTAAGATTCTTTTTGTACCTGGACTTCACAGCAAATTTCTTTTCTTGCTTTTTGAATTGACTTGATTGTCTCTGTTCATAGGAAGACACAATCACATCTATGAAGGAGTCCCTGACATTTCCAGTATACTTAGAGTCAAGCACTGGCAACATACTTTCTAGAAAATGCTTTAGATTAAATCATTAGTTCCCTAAAATAACTGATGTAACATATAATATGTCAGGAGAGTTCAATGCTTTCCTTTTCTTTCCAAAGACATCAGAAAAAATAAAGAAGTGCCCAGCCAATTACTGAGGAGGAGGGTGATGCTGTATGAGGAAGTAGATTCAATATATATATATATATATATATATATATATATATATATATATAATGAGATAACAATAAAGTTTTGCATTCAGAATTCAAATATTTAATATTTTAACATAATTTTTTGAAATTGTAAAAAATATTTTAACATTTTAAATAACAAATTTCTGATGATTTGTTTTGCTGAAATTTGGGGACATTCACTATGTTCATCCCTATTGGCTAAAGATCATAAATAATGTGATAAGTTATATGAAAATTATTTTAATTTTTTAAAAACCTTTGTTAAGAATGGGGGACTAAATCTCAGCTGAAATCTCATCCTCTACTGAAAACTCTCCCTTATCCCCCCCCTAATGTTGGTCCTTCCCTATTGTTGATTATTTGTCACTTATCGTGTGTGTGTGTGTGTGTGTATCTATGCACACACAGCTAACAAATGCCAGAGAACAAGTGAATATTCATCTCAAGGCCAGTTCTTCCTCTACTTACTTTGAAGGATTTAGTCATTGATTCAATAAATGTTCATTTAAGGACCTAATATGAACATGGATCTGTGCTTAGATACAGAGGCAAGGAAGTTAGTGATACACAGATAAATGCTATTTGACTTGCTGTCCTTGAGATGCCCATAGTCTGATAGAGGAATTGAGATGGAAATAAATTAGAATATGGATACTGGCTTATTAGCTTTCATGCCTCAGACATGTTAACTATATTCTCATTGTGTATTGGACACCTACTATGTTTCACCAGCAGATGTTATCTAGGCTTTCTCTGTATGACACAACCCTTTTTCATGATGAATAGGCCCATATGAGATGGCTGTAGAGTCTATGTCATCAGATCTAAAGTTTGTTATCATTTAGAAATGAGTACTTTTAAATTTAAGCTATTATCCTACCCATTGTGTTGGCACATAAGTGCAATAAGGAAAACACATTTCAACAATTTGTGGTGACAGTCAAGCACATAACTTATAATCAGAATTCAGATATAGGAGAGAAACAGAAAGAGGGTCCGAGAGACAAGTGGAGAAACTTACTGGTCCAACTTTGGAAGACAAAGATCAGTCTGATTCCTTCCCTAAATCTTCCCTCAGATTCAAGGTACAATGTTCCCCTTCCCTTTCCCAGCATAGCCTCTCTGTATGCTTCATAGCTAAACATATACAGAAATAGAGATTACCAAAAATTTTCTGATTTCTAAACTATCCTGGTGGAGCTTTAGTGATAACATACCAGGAATAAGTGATAGAATATGGATTCCAGAATTGCAAGAAATGATTGAACATATATGTAATTGATGCCATTGATTTTGAAATAATTGCTCTAGGGATCATAGAATCTTAGATCTAGGGCTTGGAGGGATAGTAAAGTTAATCTATTGCATCCCTCTCTTATTTTTACAGATAAGGAAACTGTTTCCTTATCCAATGTCACACAGGTATGAAGTGGCAGTCAGGAACAGATACCTCTGACTCCTTTACTCCTAAATTCAATGTTCCTTTCTCTGCACTATAGTGTCAGAGACACAAAGTGAAAAGCATTGCCATAGCATTTAAAAAATTTTGGAATTATTAGTGAAAATTCTAGGTGTAATAGAGACTTCTAGGATTTGAAAATGCTTTAAATGGTATGGGGAGGTGATGGAGAGAAGTTATTCCGTATTCTTTTTTTTTCCTTTTGAGAAAATCAGGGTTAGGTGACTTTCCCAAGGTTACATAGTTAGCAAATATCTGAGATCATATTTGAACCCAAGTCTTCCTGACATCAAGAATGGTGCTTTATCCACTGCCTTAACTCAGGTATCCACATATTTCATCTTCTAAGGAAGATTACTATCCCAAAGTTAAATGTATCTTGAAATATGGAAATTTTCCCTTGCATCAAGGTCTAAAAATGTTGCTGGAACTCTAGTTTGAGCTTAGAAAATATATCTACTGTAAAATTTATATGAGAATGGAGAGCTTGCTCCTCACTTTAACTTTGGAGACACAGAAAGTGTATGAAGCAGCTTAACATTACCTGTGATTCAAATGTTTATTGTCAAATTGATTTTACTACTTTATGTTTCACATAAAATCACTCTTTTACTTTGTAATTTTAGTTTGAATTCATTAAGAAATATCATCAAATTTTTTTGGAAAAAATAATTTCCAAAGCTTTTTATTGTTTGATAATAATGGTTGAGGAGGGATTTTCTTTTTCAGAAAAACTGCAACCTTGCCCTTGAACTCAAATAATCTGAACAAAATATATATATAGTATTGCATATATTATATATAAAGTAGCCCATGGATTACATCATAGTACATAGATTATGTAGAATGTATGTCAATGTGTATTATAAAAGATGAAAATAAATAATTCTATTTTTCTCTCCTTTTCTGATTTTGATATGCTATGCTGGATATACATTGGTAATAAAACATTTTTTAAAATGTTGCAGGATGGCCAGCATATAACACTCAAAAGACTATCAAATTATAACTGTACCACTGTGATTTATATTGTGCTAAACTTCAGTATGAAGCAATGAGTGCCACATATGGTCTCCGTCACAACTACTCATCTCTGCAATTGTAGCACAAAAAATCCAGAGACAATACTGCAATGAATGAGCATGGCTGTGTTCCAATAAAATGTTATTTATGAACCTGAAAACTTGAATTTGATATAATTTTCATGTGTTTTTCACATCAATGCTAAAAACAAGGAAGATAGAAGAGAAAATTCAATTTCTAGTTGAAATTGAGCTGGTTAAGGACACAGTGTCAAAGAAGGTGTTGTTGGTGGATGGACAGTGGCACAAAATAAGGGAAAGATGGGATCTGGTTGGGGTCAATATATCTAAAAAAATATATCTAAAAAATATATCTAGAAAGACCTGAGTGTGTATGTCTGGAGTCCAGTAACACTTTAAATATGCCCTCAGACGCTTACTGCCTCTGTAACCTTTGGCCAAACCTAACCATCTTGACGCTCATTTTACTGATTCATAGAAGGAGGGGATTGGGCTGAATGATCTATAAGGTAACTTCCAGCTCTAAATCTATGACCCACAGATTAGCACAATGCCTACTCTGAGGTAGCTGCTTAATAAATGTTTATTATAATTAGTCCTAAGTAACTTCAGGTCACTTTTCATGAAACAATTCCTTCCCTAAATCTACCCTCAGATTCAAAAGTACAATGTTCTCCTTCACTTTCCCAGCAGAGCCTTCTTGTATGTTAAAACTTTTTACTACTGTGCTTCCATTTTATAACCTGTTTAAAATTGTGTCCTGCATCCTACACCTTTTTCTTTGACCTTTATCTCTTGCATCCTAATTTCAATCAATAAAGTCCCTTCGTTTCCTTTCCTCCCCTTTCCTCCCCTTTCCTCCCCTTTCCTCCCCTTTCCTCCCCTTTCCTCCCCTTTCCTCCCCTTTCCTCCCCTTTCCTCCCCTTTCCTCCCCTTTCCTCCCCTTTCCTCCCCTTTCCTCCCCTTTCCTCCCCTTTCCTCCCCTTTCCTCCCCTTTCCTCCCCTTTCCTCCCCTTTCCTCCCCTTTCCTCCCCTTTCCTCCCCTTTCCTCCCCTTTCCTCCCCTTTCCTCCCCTTTCCTCCCCTTTCCTCCCCTTTCCTCCCCTTTCCTCCCCTTTCCTCCCCTTTCCTCCCCTTTCCTCCCCTTTCCTCCCCTTTCCTCCCCTTTCCTCCCCTTTCCTCCCCTTTCCTCCCCTTTCCTCCCCTTTCCTTCCCCTTTCCTTCCCCTTTCCTTCCCCTTTCCTTCCCCTTTCCTTCCCCTCCCCTCCCCTTTCCTTCCCCTCCCCTTTCCTTCCCCTCCCCTCCCCTTTCCTTCCCCTCCCCTCCCCTCCCCTCCCCTCCCACTCCCCTTTCCCTCCCCTTTCCTTTATTCAAACCTTTAGCTAGTATATATTAAATATTTAACATGAGTAAATCACTGTACTTTTGTTGGAGGAAAAGGCAAAACCCAAAATTAAACCCAATCTGAGCCCTCAGGAGGGTTATACTCTACTTAGAATATCTGACTCCTTTTGTGCTTTATATATATTTTTTCTTATACATATTTTATTTTATTTTTCCAATTGAATGTTATGAAAGTTTTTCAACATTCATCCACAGGCTAATTTTTCAATTACACAATTTTCTTTCACCCTCCGTTTCCCATCCCCCTCCCCTCAGTGGCAAACAGTCTAATGAACATTGTACATTTACATTTGTGTTTAATATGTTTGCATATTAATCAATTTCTCTATGAGGAATTAGGACTAAGGGAAAAGAAAGAAAAGCATGGAATAGGAAGGAAAACCATTAGAGAAATTTTAAAAAAGTGAATGTGGTGTTTATTCAGATTCTATAGTTGGTTTTGTTTTGCTTTGTTTCTTTGTCTGGATGTGGATAGCATTGTCTAGCAATTCTCCCAGGGTTGTCCCAGCTCTGCTGAGAGGAGCCGCATCCGCCAGGGTTTAATCATCTCACAATGTTGTTGTTAATATATACAATGTTCTCTTGGTTCTGCTACCTTCACTCAGCATCAGATCCCATAAGTCATTCATGCATCTCTGGAGTCTGACCATTCATAGTTTCTTATAGAACAATACTTCATAACATTCATATGCCATAACTTGTTCAGCCATTGCCCATTTGATGCGCATCTCCTCAATTTCCAGTTCGTTTGTGCTTTATATCTTAAAATGTTATTGACCTGTATGTAACATCCCACGTGAGCCTCATGCCAGATGGTCACATGTGGTTATGGTGTAGTAGAAAGAACATGGGCTCTTTCAATTGACTGATTGGTTGTAGAGTTAGAGGTCCTAAGTGGAATTCCTGCTTCTGACATTTGTTATCTGTGTAAACCCAGGAAAGTCATTGAAGCAACTTGGGTCTAAATTCCCTTATCTGTAAAACAAAGAGATTGTACCAGATGGCCTTGTGGTTCCTTTTCCAACTATAAACCTATGATCCACTCAGTAGGCCTATTTTATAGACAAGAAAACTGAGAATCAAAAAGGTTTAAGGGAATTACTAATGGGCACCTAACTAGAAATTGCTGGAAGTGTGATTAATGTTTTCTTCCTCGAGGGGGAGAAGTGAGGGATTATGGAAGGAAGAATAGGATATATACTATCTCACTAGGTAGCTATGTAGGTGGCTCAGTAGCTTAATTTTGGTTTTTGCTGATATAAGGGAGAGTTCAGTGAAAAGAAGCTATTGGGAAATAATGTCCAGTTTGGTTTTTTTTTTTTTAGGTTTTTGCAAGGCAAATGGGGTTAAGTGGCTTACCCAAGGCCACACAGCTAGGTAATTATTAAGTGTCTGAGGCCGGATTTGAACTCAGGTACTCCTGACTCCAGGGCTGGTGCTCTATCTACTGCACCACCCAGCCACCTCTAACTTCCAGTTTTTGAAAGTAACAAGAAAAACATATGTTAAGAATTTCTCAGGAGAGCAAAATAAAACTATCTTCTCAAACTATGCGATTTCTGTATGTATGTTAAGATCATTCACATTTCCTTCACAGATGATCAGTATGTTCAACTATCATGCTTACCAAAGTCATTTCCTAGTGTCTTGGAACCTTTCCTATACAGGTAGAAAGGTACTTCTTAACAGAGTGGAAGGTTCCTCAGGTGTCCTTATATTCAGATGACCTGTGCCAATAGTATCATATCCTAGAATTCCTCAGGATCTCTTCAGTGCTATCTAGGATCAGTGAAAAGATTGCCTGGCAGCCTAATAGATGAAAAACACATATTGTCCAGTTGTGAAATGCAATTAGAAGGGCAATACACTGAGTTGGTTAACTAAATGTCATATAGGTTCTACGGGTAAATAGTGAACTTGACCCACAATGACATAAAAGAAGAGTTCATTGGGTAGAATTTTGGATGCAAGGAAACATTCAATAATCTCAGCTGTTCACTGTTTCAAAACTTTGAATTCTAATACTGATATCCTTCCATTGGATGTTTTATGACTAAATATCAAACTATAATGAAGAATCAGAAGAATCAAAAGATCAAAGAAAATTTAAAAATGGGAATAAAATGAAAAAGAATAAGCATAGAAGCCTAGGACTGAAACCTGCTTCTTGGGTTCCAGAGATGAGAGGGCCCCAAGACCTTTCCCTTTACACCACTGTCTCATTCCTAGAAAAAGTCAAAATACTAGAGCTAGTCAAAGAGAAAATGACCACAGAGGCCACAGTTTCAGTTAAACAGAAAATCAACAAAGGCCTCTCCTAACTCCCTGATCATCAAACTGAAACTAGTTAAAGAATGTCATCTTATGTCAACCTATTCCCCATCATCCTGACTCTCTGAGACAAAAGGCCTTCAGCCCCTCTACATAAGCAGATACCATTTAAAACATTCCATGTGTGGTTCAGACCACTTTTAGTTATTAAAAGAACCAGAGGGAGGCCTCTTGTGCAATGGGAAGAACCACCACGAATCAAACAGAATAAAAAATTATGGTTGGTCCACAATTTATCTTGGTGGGAAGGGGGATTTTACATTCATGAGATTATAAAAGCTTTAAATATCAACACCCACAATTTCCTTTAAAAATTAGAAATCTCTGTAACTGTTACCTACTGCTAATCTATCCGCCACTGCTAATTTTGGTTGCCTCTGCTATAGGAATCAAAAAAAGAATATATCAAGACCATAAATTTCAATCCAGGCCTCTAGTTCATAGCCCCAGAGGCCCCATAAAATTGTCAACCAAATGGCACCCCATCACAGTATTGTTGTATCAATTTGATCAACAAGAGAGTAATTCTCTTTATATTTTGAAATTGTCCTTAGTCAATGGCATGCCATAATTTGGGCAGTGTTGTGCAATGAGGCTGGAGTAGACTTCTGTTCCCAATCCTCTCCTTAATTCTTTGTTGGACCCTCGCCAAAATACTTCCTTTCTCTAGATCTCAGTATAGTCACAATAGCTAAGTTTGGATGTGGGAATATTTATGACTCCTTTCAGCTCTAGAGTGCTGGTTGGAAAAAAAAGTTGTATGATCTTTCATTTACCAACAATACTACAATTTGTGGATCTGGTTCAGAATGTACTGGTTCTTATGAGGTAGAATTCCTAGACAGCCTCATCATTTAATCAGATCAGCTTTCCTTAGTGATAATTGACACTAACCTTTATTAATGTTTGTCAGAAAAAAATGCTTTTTTTATCTTAAAAACAGAAAATAATTATTTTTTTTTGGTTCTAGTGTGGAAGGTGTGTGATATAATAGATCTCTGCTGGTCATTTGTATCTCCAGTGCTCAGCCCATTGATTGGCACATAGTAAGCATTTAATATCTTGTTGATTGATTTAGGGCTTTATTCAAACATTTAACAGATCTTCCTGTAGAGCAGTCAGCTGTTGGTCAGTCTTTAAATGACTGAAAGTTATCTTTCTAGAGGGTTCACCACTGAAACCTCCATGATGGTAGGTAGACTTTTTCTTTTTCTTTGTATTCCTAGTACCCAGTGCTAAGCCCATAGTAGTGATTTAATTAAATGATTGAACCAAGGATTTGAAGAGTATCAAACAAATGTCATTTATGAACCCTTTTCAAACCCTACAAAAGGAGAATTTGTAAAGAATGAAGCGATAATCTCAACTTTGATCAGTGACAAAATTTGAGAACTTATTGTCAAAGGGATAACAAGTGAAAATCTGAAGAAGGAAAGTCATCACAAAGCACCATTATGGCTTAAGGATATGCTTGTCTAATCTTGTCTCCTTTTTCTGAATGAATGGACATTTGCATCATCAAATAGAGGAATACTGGAGCTATAAAATGCTCCTATTCTAATAAGCATTTAACAAAATTTTCATGCTATCCATGCTGATAAACTGGAAACAGTACTAGAGTTAGATAGATTTGGATAATAAGACATGAAGAATAATTACTAATGGGATGATTTCATCCTAAGAGGAAGTTTCTAGTAGAATGCCCCAGAGATTTATCTTTGACCTTTTGTGTGTGTTTGAGCCTTAATGCAAGCAATTTAGAATGGGCCCAGATGACAAATTTAGCAAATGTTCAGATTATTCAAAGTTGAGAGGAATAGCAAATATGCTAGATCAGTCAAGTTTGTCACTAATCCCATAAAATATGAACTGGTCCAGAGATTAAGATGAAGTTTAAAAGGGATCAACGTCAAGTCCTGTCCTTGGTTTCAATTGAATTTAAAGTTCAAGATGTCAGAGGTGGGATTGGATAGTAGGTTGTCAGAGAGGATATGGGGGTTTTAGTGGACTTCAAAATACAAGTTGAGTGAACAATATTCTATGTTACCCATTAAAGTCAATACAATCTTAAAGTTCCATCAAGAGAAGAGTTTATAGAGAGAGAAAGAGCACTGATGGGGCCTCGTATTTAATTCTGGGTGACACATTTAAGGAAGATTATCGATGAACTTAATAGACTTCAAGTCATTTGGGAATTAGTTGAAAATATTAATCTAGGGAAGAGAAGAATGGGGATAGAATGGATATCTTCAGACCCCAGAAGAGTCCTTTCATGGTTCCTCCTCCCCAGGTGACTCCAACATTTTCTTCCCTCAACTCTGTAGTTAACTCTATTTTGTCTCTTCCACTGGATTGTACACTTCTCAAAGGAAGGTACTGTTTTGTATCCCCAATACTTAAACCAGTGCTTGGCCAATGTAAATGCTTAAATCTTGTTTATTGATTTCTTGACTCATTCAAACATTTAAAGAGTCCTCCTATAGAAGAGGGATTATAGTTGCTTTGTTTGGACCTGAAGAATAGCCCATAGATTTATATTTCAAAGGTGCAAGGAGGTAGATTTTGGCCTGATTTGAGAAGAAAAACTTTTAATAATTAGAGTTACCTAAAAAACCGGAATGTCTTTTCTGGTAAGATGGTGAGGTTTCCCCGTCGCTGCAAGTGCACAAGCTGAGGTTTGGATGAACTTTTGACAAGAAAGAAGAAAGCTTCACATATAAGATAGACCATTGCCAGTAGTCTTGAGTTTTGTCATGCCACTGAACTTCTATAACTCTGGAAGAGAAAATGAACTTGATGACTTGGAACATCTCTGCCTCACTTACATCTAATCCTCTCGAGAGTCAAACATCAGCCCATGGTGTTATGGGTCCTCTTGGAAACAAAGAACAAGCAACATGTATTACATAGTGTTTGGACTAGGTTACATCCTAGATCTTTTCTGCTTTGATGACTAAGAGACTTTTTACACCATTTAGACTTGGGAATGGATTTTAAAGAATCACTTAAAATGACCGGAATTTGACAAGAGTACAGGGCTTGTTGCATTCATGGTATCTTGAGAAAAAAAATTGGAGGGAGTCTTACATTTAATGTATGCAAATCTCCTAGTGTGTTTGTGGCTATCACTAAAATTTAGGACTCAGTGTCATAGGGGATCCAGTTAAGAAAAATGATCTGAGGAATAAGTCTATAAGATACAGCCTATAGTGAGGTACTACTACTACTACTACTACTACTACTACTACTACTACTACTACTACTAAATATCATTTATATATATTGCTCTACAATTTCCAAAGCACTTTACATGTTATATTTTAATCCATTTGGTCATTTTTCTCATCAGAGCAACCCTGGGATCTAAGTGTTACTATTATCCTTTTTTTTTGGAGATAAGGAAACGGAGAGATTAAGGGACTTACCTAAGGTCTAATGTAAGGTTTGAATTCAGATTTTACTGACTTCAAGCTCTTTGTATGACTCAGTCTGAGAGGATTTGGAAGTCAGTCCTCTGAGAAACAATCTATTGGAAACTTTCTTCTAATTGTTACTCCAGAAAAGTCTGATTCTTATATTCTAGCCTGAAATGGTTAATCTTTTTATAGACTTCTTAAGACATGGCCATATGTTTGAGTTAAACTGTACCAGCATATATAATGGGAGCATAGGTTTAGAGCGGGGGTTCAACTATTGTAATTCCTGCCCAATTTATAGATTAGGAAACTGAGTCCTAGAGAAGGCAATTGATTTTTCCAAGGCTATACAGAAAATGAATGGCAGAAGCAGGGTTTGCACTGAAGTCCTCAAGAATTCAAAGCATTGAGGGAAGGGAAATGTCTTACCAAGGAGCAAACGTCTAGGAAAATTGCTAAACATTTTCTGTCATTAGGAATACTAATTTCACTTGTAGCTATAAGATTCTATTAATTAGGTGAGACCTGGAAATTATAGAAATGTAAAAAAAAAGTGAATTCTGTTGGCACTGAATTAACATTGTGAGGCTCTCAAAGCCTAGATCCAAAGCATTTGTAATGACTTTATCCATGACCTCCATCATCATTTACTGTATGTCTGAACTATGCTAAGGTCTGAGGAAACAAAAAAAAAAAAAGGTGAAACCAGCCAGAGGTGTGCCTTCTTTTGTCTTCTGCTCTATTTGCTGCACATTTTCACACATCCAACTGTTTTTGGGCAGAAGTCACTGAATCTCAGAGAACCTGAGTAGAATTGCCACTCTGTGGCCATCTCATCTACCCCATGTTTCACAGGGAATATATACTGCCTTCTGCTTGATCAATGGTCATCTAAACATCTTGAAACCCTCCACCGAGAGGGAATCCACTGCATCCTGAGAGAGTCCATTTCACTTCTGGACAGCTCTCAAGATGAGGAATTATTTTTTCCCTTTTATGTGAAGCCTACATTTGCCTCATTTTGCCACAAATTGCACTCATTACTCCTGGCTTTTCCCTCTCAAGCCAAAGAATAAATTTAATTCCCTTTAATCAAGCTACTAAGTCCAGTGAAAATTTCTTTCTTTGAAATTTGTTGATGACCCGACTTTTAACTCTGACTCTGCTAATGACTATCAGAATGACCTTAGACTAACTACTTGGACTGAACTAAGTTTTTCAATCTATAAAATGAAAACAATGATCATTTCTATTTACCTAAGATTCATGTCTTCCCTCACATAGACTGATAGTGTCTCTTAACAGCCTTGGAATAAATAGCAAAAATTAGGGATTTCATTCTTTCATCTCTCTGGCTCATTGACTCTCATCTTGAAAATAGATCATTTCTATGGCTTAATTTTCCCCTCGCCATTTTAGTTTCCTCGGGACTCAATGCATTAATTCATCCCTAGTTCAGTGTCCTCATACTACTGTGCTTATCCTTCATGCCAGAGACTATTTAGTCTAATGTCTTCTACTGTTTCACCCAGCAAAGCCTTATGGTTAATTGTTCATTTGAAAGAGACCATAAAACCATCTCTTTGGTCCAGAATTTGGAAAAAAAAGTAGGAAGTGCTGCTTTACAATTTTGTCCTGTATTATTCAAAAATTAAAATTGATTATATGATTTTTCCAACCAATTGAGTCATAAAATTTCCATTTGGAGAGAGTTCTCATTTGGAGAGTTCAAGTGGAGATTTACCAGGTAATTTTTATCCCCCCCCCCCATACCAACAGCAATGGATATTAGAGGGTCACAATTGTCAATGGGACTGTCTTGGAAAGATTGCATCAAAAATGAAAACCTTTCAGTGAATGCTAGGAGAGAGTTGTTAAACCTGCCTTTTCTCAAACTGATTTCAGTTCTTTATAGAATGAAAACCAGCTGCTTGTGTTCAATTTGTTGATAGGATCACAAGTTGCTTAATAAATCAGAGCCCCACTTAACTAAATTTCCAGATGCACTATAGTGTCTCCCATATATTTGTTAATTAGGACAACTCAAGGAAGGTCTCAGTCTGATTGCTTTCTTTGATTCCTATTTTGCCCTTCCCTCTCCTATCCAATTAATATCAGTGTTCTGTCAACATATCCTTTGTGTCAGTTGCTTAACCATCCATCTTTTCCACCCTGTAACATCCAGGAATATTTTCTTTCCATTGTCCTGAGCTTGCAACGTTTCTTCCATAAGACAAAGTGAAATACTAAGAGAGAAACTATTCAAGTGATTTAAAAGACACCATTTAAATTCTATTAGATTTTTTTTTTGAAATAAAAGGAAATGGAGTTAAGTGAGAATAAGATGTAAACCTTCCTGCAGTGTTTGATTGCTAATGAATAGGAAGGATTAATCTCAGCAACCAACAGGAGAAAAAATGGAGAACATTTTTTCATTAAATCAACTAAATGATTAAATGAGTTAGTCAGAAGAAACCATTTAAATTTTCTGCATGTGAAATGTACGGCTGTTCACGAATAAATTCCAGGCACCTTTCTAAGCAAGTTTGGGCCATAAAAAATGTGCATTACAAAGATGCCTGATATTTTCCTCTTTATAGATAGTCAATATTTTAAATATGATGACATTAATTGTGCAGAATGAAATGCCCCACTATCTGAGTTAAAAAAAAAAAAGTTGGCATAGAGTTCAGCGTCCCTAATGGATCTTCGGCACTATTACAAAATGACTGATTGTTGTCGCCACCGTTTTAGCAGCTTTCAGAGCTGTTATATTTTTAATTAAATTGGCTGTGAATTTCCTAAGTGGCAAAGGTTGATAAACTAGCACTCAGTGCAACATTATTATTCCTCTTAGCATGGCTGTCATCATCGGTACATTTCTGAGCAGAATTTCTGAAACATTTCATAAGTCTTTTGGAGTCTCAGACATTGATCTGCAAGATTATTTGCTGTTCAGAGGCAAATAAAAAAAAAAGTAACTCCCAAGAAAAGAAAATGGTGAAGAGACATAACTGCACAGGATCAGAGGAGGTCTCATTTGATAATCACATTGTCAGCCTGTACCCATAGTCTTCAATCATTGATAATGGATCATTAAAGAAGTTTTCCAGGCTTGATAAGGTTCAATGATGCTCTCAGGTCAAGGATATGAAGTATAGGTTTTCATGGAGGGCTAGTCCAAGCTAGTCAACAGAGTTATAAGTAGGAATTTTGTGCTGAGACAAATACTTCATATTGCAGAGTAAGATCTACGAAGTTACCCTGAATTCAGGTAGAAACCTCTTCTTTATGGGGAAACAAAGATCCCTGAAGGGCATTGTTTTAGGGAATGAGGACTAGGGCTTGGTAGAAAAGGGGGTTAATCTCATTCTGTCATTGGGTAGCTTCTGATTTTAGCTAATTTTTTCCCTGGTGAACAGGTGTTAAATTATTTCTTTGCTTCTGAAGGATCCTCAAGTACAATCGGTGCCTCTAAATTAAGTAACGGTGCAAAATTCAGATAATATAGTTAAGGTTCTACTAGTTACATACTTCATGTTTTTATCTAAAAATAATATAGTAACACAAGTGACATCTCTAATGAGGAAAGAGAGAGAAAGAGGGAAAGCTACACAAATAAATACCCAGAGAAATTGAGGGACAGATTGAGAATAATTATCTTTTTCAATACTTTCAATACTTGTAGTAGTGATACCATCCTATTCTTGGAACTTCATAGTTTTCTATTATTTCTTCCTTATTCTTATCTCCTATATCCAATGTTGCTAAGCCTAGTTAATTCCAATTCCTTCTTATATCCAATTTCTCCCTCTCTCATATCTAACCACCTCCTACAAGCCCCCATCATCTGCCTGACTATTGTCTCCTAACAAAACTTCCTACCTCTTCTTTAGGCAAGTAGGGGACACAGTGGATAGAGCTTTGCACCTGGATTCAAGAAGACCTGAGTTCAAATTTGACCTCATATACTTAAAAGCTGGTTGACCCTGGGCAAATCACTTAACCCTGTATGACTCAATTTCTTCATCTGTAAAATTAACTGGAGAAGGAATTGGTAAATCATTGCAGTATCATTGCCAAGAAAATTGGGTCACAAAGAATCCAACAGGACTGACAAAAACAACCACAAACTTCTTATCTATTCACCCTGTTCTAATCTCTCCTCCTAACAATTGTGTATAAAACTGATGGAGTTATTTTTTTATTCAAATATCTTCACTTCTTTTATTTTTATATTTTATATTGCCTATGAAATAAAGCTTAAATCCCTGTGCCTTGTCTTTAAAGCTAATACATACATACATACATATATATGTATATAAAATGTATATATGACTTCAAACTACCTTTTAAGTTTTTTCTCATGTTACTCCCCAAAAGTCTAGGAATACCGCAACTAAACTGGATGGGTCTCTATTCTTGTATATGCATACTTTGCCTTTGCTCATGCTCCAAGTCTGAAATTTCTTCCTTATTTCTCTTTATCTACTGAAATACTGTCTCCTCCCCATCATTCTTGTACTTTGACTGAACCGTTCAGTTTGTAGCATTATGTTGAAGATAATGCAAGTTTGATTCCAGATCATTATAATAAAGTGAATATTGCAATGAAGTGAGTCACATGAACTTTTTGGTTTTCCAGTGCATATAAAAATTATGTTTTTGCTGGATTGCAGTCTATTCAATGTGCAGTAATATTATTTCTTAAAAATAAAATATACATACCTTAATTAAAAATACTTTATTGCATAAAATGCTCAGCATCATCTGAATCTTTGGCAAGTTGCAATTCTTTGGCTGGTGGACGGTCTTTCCTCAGTACTGATGGCTGATGACTAATTAAGGTGATGGTTGCTGAAGGGTGGCAGTTTCTTAAAATAAGATAACCATCAAGTTTGCCACATTGAGCCATCCTTTCATAAAAGACTTCCCTGTAACATGTGATGATATTTGATAGCATTTTACCCAAAGTAGAACTTCTTTCAAAATTGGAGGCAACTCTCACAAAATCTGCTGCTGCTTAATGATCTCAGTTTAGGTAATATCCTTTAACACTGTTGTGTCTCAGGAAATAGAGAGGCCCAAGGAGAGGGAGAGAGATGGGAGAACAGGTGTTCTGTGGGGCAGTTAGACTACAAGCAGCATTGATTAAGTTTGCTATCCCAAATGGGTGCAGTTCCTAGTGTCCCAAACAATTACAACAATAATACCAAAGGAACTTTTATTGCAGACCACCATAACATATATGTATACATGCATCTATATGATATAATCATTGAAAATCTTGAAAAATTATGAGAATTACCAAAATATGATACAGAAGAGACAGGATGTAAATACATGTTGTTCAAGAAATGGCACTAAAACCTTCAATTTGTATTAAAAAGGGATTATCTGTAAAGGGGAATGAAATGAGATATGCTTGTTTTGGGTTATAGAATTATGTTCATGGTTTTGACTTCCTCAGTTAGACTTACTTGGATCTAAAATACAGGGGAGAGAGAGAGAGAGAGAGAGAGAGAGAGAGAGAGAGAGAGAGAGAGAGTGAGAGAGAGTGAGTGTGAGTTTTCTATAAGGGGAATTCTCTCTGAGGAGATTTTCATGTTTGAATTCAACCATCCTTGAAGGAGTGACAAGGAACTGGCTTAATACAAAGACTTATTTGATGTGACTGATTCTCTTCATCCAGTTATAAAATATAGTCCAGTAAGTAGAATGCTGTCTCAGATATCAGGAGGACTAAGTTCAAACCTGGCCCCAGACATTTATTAGCTGTGTGATTTTGGGCAAGTCCCTTAAGCCTGGTCGCCTCACATCCAGGGCCACCTCCAGTCATCCTGATTCCTATCTGGTCACTGGACTCAAATGACTCCGGAGGAGAAAGTGAGGTTGGGGACTTAGCACAGCACCCCCTCACTCAAATCCAGTTCATGTGCTTAACATGACATCACCTCCCTGATGTTATGGTCTTTGAGAATGAAGGGAACATAATTATTACAAGATATTTCCTAAATGATATCATTTGCTTTCATCCAGTGACTCAAACGCTATCTGAAATTGGTGTATCAATTTTTTCTCCTTTTACCCTCTTCTCATCTTTCAGTACTCTGATTTCTAACCTCATTTTTCAACCTGAACTTCTCTCTCCAAAGTTACCAAAGATCTTTGATCAAATTGAATAATCTTTTCTCCATACACAACCTTCTTGACCTCTCTGAAGCCTTTGATAATGCTGATCCCCCCTTGTCTTCTTGATACATCTTCTCCGTAGGTTTTTAAGGACACCTTTCTCCTGATTCTCCTTTTATCAATCTGACTACTCTTTCTTAGTCTCCCTTGCTCAGTCTTCATCCAGATCTCATTCCTTAAAGTTGGTGTGCCCTCAGAGGGGACTGAAACTCCTCTCTCTTTCTTCTATACTATACTTGGGGAATCTCATTAGCTTTTATGAACTCAATTATCATTTCTATGCAGAGGATTCTCAGAGATATTTATCTAGCCCTAACTTCTCTCTTCGCTTCCAGTCTTGCATCTCCAACTGCCTGTTCATTATCTCTAACTCAATATCCCATAGACATTTCACATGTGCCAAATTGAAATAATTTTCTTTCCCTAAAAAATAAAAATCTCTTCTTGTCATTTTCCTTATTAGTTTTAAGGGTACCACTATTGCATCCTCCCAGTCAGTTTCTAGGTGTTATCTTTGAATTCTCTCTCTCTCTCCCCCCTCTCCCTCTCCCTCTCCCCTTTCCTCCCCCGTATCCAATATGCTCACCAGTCTTGTCCATTCTACTTTTGCAACATCTCTCATATACATCCCCTTCTTCCCTCTGACTCAGCTGCAACCCTAGTAGAGTCCCTCATCAACTCATCCCTGGGCTACTGCAGTGTTGTTGCTTGGTTTCTCCCTGTCTCAAGTCTCTCCCCATTTCAAGCTATCCTACAATTAGCTCTCAAAGTTCAGAACTGACCATGGAATTTCTCTTACTCAAGAAACTCCAATGGTTTCCTGTTGCCAACAAGATCAAACATAAAATTCCTTTTTGATGTTCAAAGACTTATCATAACCCGGAACTCCCCTGTACTTTTTAGTCTTTTTCTAGTTCAGTCTTACATTCGACCCTCATTACCATGTCCTTTGGAATCCAGTGAAACTGGATTTCTTGTTGTTCTACAAATAAGACACATTATTCTCTCAGATAGTCTCTCTGGCTCTTTAGCTTGTCCAGAATGCTCTCCCTTATTATCCGCCCCCTGGCTTTCCTGACTTTCTTCAAATTCTAACTAAATCCTACCTTTTGTAAAAAGCCCTTAATTCTTGGACCTTTTGCCTATTGATTAGCTCCAATTTCTCTTGTATATAGTTTATTTGCATTTAGTTTTTGGCATATTGTCTTCCTCATTAGACTGTGTTCTCTGCAAACAAGGACTTTCTTTGTATAACTACCTATTAGTATTGGACCCAGCTCATTATAGGTACTTAATAAAGGTTTATTGACTGGTGTGTTCTTTCAAATTGATTATGGACTTATTTATACCTAGTTTGATTAATTCAATTGAAATGTCGAGATCTTCTGTGATTAATTGGGATGAAGGTAGACCTCCACCCTCACACTGGCATACATCAAAGTTTTTAAAAAAAATTTTTAAGTGGTATAATCTCATTAGCTTTCAAGAGAAGAAAGGCCAAGCAAATCATCAAAGAAGGAAGAGAATGGCTTTCTTTTTTATATCTTGAGATTAGAGATGAGTCACAGTGCTAACATTTGTGTTTGTGGCTATTTCAATCTTTCTTCATGTATGCTTACCCTAGCAACATTTCAAAGCATTATTCTAGATTACTCTGGTTTTTTATCATACATCTGACTGTCTGGCACATTTTGCTTCTCAGCAAGAATGCTTTAGACAGAATTTCATATATTTTCTTTTTTGGGGGGGGGTTGATAGCAACTGCTACAATCAGGAAATGGCTAGGGAAATAAATGTTCTTTCAAATGCTACAGAACTCTAAGAATAAATAAGTAAGTAGATGACAAATCTGTGATTGTCATTTTGGGCCACTTTGGTAGAATATTGTGGTGTTGAAAGTGCAGCCTCGCCAGTAGCCAGAAAGATAAGAAACTCAAGATAATTGCCTCTTAAACCTGTCTCTCTTCCTAACTTTCTCTCTCTCACGCACACACCTCCCCACCACAATCTTCCTAATCACCCTGATTTACTATCTCGGTGCCATCCTCACTCTCTTACCCCCCCCCCATTTCCAATCTATTGATTGTACCTATAAAATCTCTCATTTATACCACTTTCTCTCTTCTGATACTACCATCACGTAGGTGCAGATTTACTTCATGTCAAGTCTGAATTGTGATAGTGATATTCTGCTGACTGGTCTGCTTGCCTCAAGACACTTTCTCAGACTAATCCATCCCACATTTAGTCACCAAAGTGATTTTCCTAAAGCACAGGTTCAACCTTGTCACACATCCCCTTCCCTCCCTCCCCAACTCAATAAATTCCAGTAGCACCAAATCACCTGAAGAACCAAATACAAAATTCCCTAACTGATGTACAAAGGTTTTCATACCCAAACCCTTCCTACCATTCCAATGTTCTTATATCTTACTCTACAATAGGGTGACACCAGTCTCCTTGTTCTTCCTCAAACAAAACAGCCATTTCTGGACTCTGAGTGTTTTTATCTAGCTATTCCTCAGGCTTGTGAATCTCTCTCTCCCTCCTCATCTCTGCCTCATCTCACATCCTACAGTAAGCATTTCTTTAATGTTAAACATCTTACTTCCTTCTGTTGATTCTTTTCAATTTATCCTATAGGTAATTTATTTGTACACAGGAGGATATTGTCCACACTATGAGCTTCTTAAGAATAAGATCTGCTTTTTTGCCTTTATATGGCTGACACCCCCACCTCACAGAAGATGCGTAATAAATGATGGTTGACTAATTGACATGTCCATAGTGCACCACTTGTATAATGGCATTTGGGTGCAGTCAGGAAGACTCATGTTTGTGAGTTCAAATCTAGTCTCAGACACTATCTGGGCAAGTCACTTAGTGTAGCTTGCCTCCTCGTGGCAAACCACTTTATTTTTATTTTTTTTACTGATGTTTTACTTTTCCAAATACATGTTATGAAAGCTTTTTTTTTTTTTAACATTCAACCAAATAGGGGCGGCTAGGTGGTGCAGTGGATAGAGCACCAGCCTTGGAGTCAGGAGTACCTGGGTTCAAATCCAATCTCAGACATTTAATAATTACCTAGCTGTGTGGCCTTGGACAAGCCACTTAACCCCATTGCCTTGAAAAATCTAAAACAAACAAACAAACAAAAAAATCATTCATCCAAATGCACATGTATATTTCTCAGTTACAAAATCTCCTTCCACCCTTCCTTCCTACCCCCTTCGCCTCAGTGGTAAAAAGTCAAGTTTAAATTGTAGTTACATATTTGTGTTAAGTAGGTTTACAGGTCAGCCATTTTTGGTATGAGAAATTAGGATTAAGGGAAAGAAATACATAAGATATATATTTTTAAAAAGTGAATATAGGGGCAGCTAGGTGGCATAGTGGATAGAGCACCGGCTCTGAGTTCAAATGCAGCCTCAGACACTTAATAATTGCCTAGCTGTGTGACCTTGGGCAAGTCACTTAATCTCATTGCCCTACAAGCCAAAAAAAGTAAATGTAGTGTTCCTCAGATTCTGAAGGATTTTGTTTTGTTTTGTTTTATTTTTTATTTTTGTTTTCTTCCTCTGGATGGGGATAGCATTGTCCATAGCTGAGCTAATTAGTCTTGTCTTAATCCTCTGCTGAGAGGAACTGCACCCATCAGGGTTGATCATCTCACAATGTTGGTGTTAACATGTACATTGTTCTCTTGGTTGAACAAAACACTTGAGTATCTTTGCCAAGAAAACTCAAAATGGGTCACGAAGAATCAGATACAACTGACCAATAACAGCAGATGTAATACTTGTTTGTTTGTCCCAGATCTGGGATTTCTTTCATGAGAGCTTCCAGTGTGGAAATTTTTTCTATGGATCCAGTTTAACTTCTCACATTTTGGGAATTCATCATTAGAAACAATTAAATGATTTGCCTACACAGTCAGGGTGTGCCAGAGCTAGCCCTTATAATACTTAGCGCTCTCTCTGACTCTAAGACCATCTCTTGATCCCTTGCCTTATAATGCCTCTCTACCTATATCATCCTAAAAACACTCATTTTGTAGTTTTTTAATGTCTACAGAAATTCAACTCCATTATCCTTCTGTGAAATAGGTAATGGAGGTCATGTGATTCTCATTTCATGGAGGAGTAATTGAGGCACAGACAGAGCAGTTGAATTGCCGATGTTGCCCAACTAGTTAGGAAGAATCTGAACTTGAATCCAGGACTGCTGGTATTGAAGCTCTTGATATGGTTAACTCAGATCTTTCTAGTATAGTCATAGTCATAGTGATTGGCTGAAGGGAGCTCCTCTTAGGGAGCAAGGCATGATCTTTGGAGCCATTCCTCTTTGGAGAGAAACATACCATGTGTGCCTCTTGGGGAAAGATCTGTTGGGAACAGTTGCATGAACAGGTCAGAGAAAAATATTTATTAGCCCAAGTTGTTCACATAGCTAAATTGGCCATCTCACAAATGCTGATGCAGAGAACTTTCCTGCCCAGATAGCCAGATCCATTTTGTTCGCTTTGAAAGGTTTTAACCAAATTATTTAGTGCATCAAAGATCTCTTCTGCATAATTCTATTGAAATGTATAAATCTTAGAACTTAGCATTCTCTACCTCAATTTTCTCACTTAATTTCACAAGTTATTCCAGATTCCAAAATAATGGTTTATAGAGACAGTCTGGAATAGTAGATAGAGAACAGGTCTTGGAATCAGGTGGCACAGTAAATAAAGGAATGGATCTGGAGTCTGGAAAAAGCTGAGTTCAAATTTGGTCTTGGTCTATGTGTCCCTGGACAAGTCACTTAACCTCTGCCTCAGTTATTAAAATTGAAGATATTAATAGGACTTATTTCCCAGGGTTCTTGTGAGCACCAAAAAAGATAATATTTGAAAAGTGCTTATCGCAGTCCATGGCCCATTGTTCTTAATAGATATTTGATTCTTTCCCTTTCCTCCTTAGATTCTCAACTCTATACTTTATTTACTAAGACAGACAGAGATTAAGAGCTTCTGGTTTATGGAGGGTGTACTCACACTGGGAGTTCCCCCCAAAATAACAGATTCTTCATAGTCATAAAATTTTTCATAACCCAATAATGTTTTATGACCACAATTTGTCTTCCTATTCTCTATTTGATTGGGCCTAACTGTTTCCAGTTCTTAGATACTGTGAGAAGGCATTACATTTCTGCGGGGCCATTCTTTCTTATTCTGACTGTTTTAAGATATACAGATAGATGTGGGATCCCTGGTTCAACAGGTATTTGCCATTTTATCACCTTTTTACACAATTCCAAATTGCTTTCTGACAGTTAAGTCAATGAGTAGATCAATCAGCACTTTGGGGATGTCCCTAGTTCTCTTCTTAACAGTCCATTTGGAGTGAGTAGCCTTCCGTTTGATTGTTCCTAGTTTGAACTGTTTACCCATATCTTTTGTTGTTGCTGTTGTTTAGGTTTTTGCAAGGCAAATGGGGTTAAGTGGCTTGCCCAAGGCCACACAGCCTGGATTTGAACTCAGGTCCTCCTGACTCCAGGGCCGGTGCTTTATCCACTGCGCCACCTAGCCACCCCTTACTTACATCTTTTGACCAATTATATATTATGGAATGACTCTTTGTCTTAGGTATTTGCATTATTCCTTTATATAATTTGAGCATCAGACTTTTGTCAGAGGTCTTTGTTGCCAAGATCAATATATTGATTCTTACCCTAATCACAGTTTATTTCCTGTAAAAGTTTTTCAATTTCAAGTAATCACAATTCTCTGTTTTGTCTTTTGTGAGTTCCTCTATCCTTTCTTAAGCATTCTCCTCAACTATATTTGTTTGACTATGTATTTCTACATTCTATTTCAATAATTAGTTCATTTTAAGCCTATGGAGAAATGTGATGGTTCCTAAGGTGCTCTTCATTCCCACTTCTTGAGTTTTAGGGCATCTATCTTAGACAAATAATTATGAGTTCAATCACAATTGCTCTGAGCTCCCAATTAAGAATAATTCTAATATTTAGACTCTCTGCTTAAATTTACATTTATATCTATATCTGTTTAACTCTTGGTCTCTTTGTGGTTAAGGCAAAATTCAATTTACTGGAAATGTTTGGGTAATGAAAATGAAAATTATATTAAAGTGTCAGTAGATAGTCAGGTACTGGGAAGGGAAATGGGGAAAGAGCCAGCCTTGTGTTGGGACTGCACTCAACCCCAGTCTTCTACTGCAAGATACTCATAGAGCCAGTTGCTGTTCAGTCATTTCAGACGTGTCTAAAACTTCATGATTCCACTTAGGGTTTTCTTGGCAAAGATAGAAGTTCACCATTTTTTTCTTCAACTCATTTTACAAATTAGGAATTGAGGCCAACAGAGTTGGGTGATTTGACCAGACTCACAGTTACTAAGTGTCTGAAGTCAGATTTGAACTTCTGAAGGTGTGTCTTCCTGACTCCAGTCCTAGTGCGCTATCCACTGTGCCACCTATCTGCCCTAGAACCTATTAACTTCTTTAATATTCTTTGTCTATCACAGTTTAGTTATACTTTAGTTTTTCATAGATATGATAGAATGCCTTTCTTGTTCCAATCTCCTCTCTGTTAAACCTTCAGAAATTTTGAGATTGTCTTCCCTTTAGACTAATTCCTACCTAAAAAAGGTAATTACTTTTAATTAGGTGGGATAGTCAGTGAAGTTCCACCCTTATTTACATAGGATTTCTTTTTTTCTTTTTTTCACTTGAGGAAATGAAAGCAATAAGGACTAAAGAGATAGTGGCTAATAACAAAAAAATAGGGGCGTTGAGGTATTAAATGTGCAGGAGATCAGAAGAAAGGTCCAGAAGAATTGCAGACAATTAGGATACTTTGAAAGTTTTATATTGACTATTACATATTTTAAACATAAAGCAAAATAAGAGAGGTACACAGTCCTTGTACAGAGTTTTTTCTATTCTCTTGTTCATATGGATACACCCATTTTATTTGATACTGAGTTCAGAATTTACAGAAAAAATAATTGTCCTTTTAACTGTAGTTTCCAACAAAATCTTCATTTTATGATATGACCTTTTATATTGTAGTCACATTTCTCTTTAGAGGTGACTGTGGCATATGATGTGCAGATCAAGATTTTAACCTCAATATTCTTTGGGGGGGTTTTTTTGAGTGTCATTTTTTGAAACACTGTAGTCTCCAAAGAATCAAAGTTAAAGTTCACCAAGGGCAATGGAATGGGCATGAGGAAAATGAGACTCATGATATCAGAGAATTACAAAGAAGCAGTGCAAAAGAGGTCATGAAATAAAATTTTTTTATACTTTTTTTGAAAGATTTTATTTATTTTGAATTTTACAGTTTCCCCCCAATCTTGCTTCCCTCCCCCCACCTCCCACAGAAGTCAGTCTGTTAGTTTTCCCATTGTTTCCATGGTATGCATTGATCAAAATTGAATGTGACGAGAGAGAAATTATATCCTTAAGGAAGAAACATAAAGTATGAGATATAGCAGAATTACACAATAAGATAATGGTTTTTTTTTAAATTAAAGGTAATAGTCTTTGGTCTTTGTTCAAATTCCACAATTCTTTCTCAGGATACAGATGGCATTCTCCATCACAGATATACCCTAATTGTGCCTGATTGTTGCCCTGTTAGTATGAGTAAGTCCATTAATGTTGATCATCACCCCCATGTTGCTGTTAGGGTGTACAGTGTTTTTCTGGTTCTGCTCATCTCACACAGCATCAGTTCATGCAAATCCCTCCAGACTTCCCTGAATTCCCATCCCTCCTGGTTTCTAATAGAACAACAGTGTTCCATGACATACATATACCACAGTTTGCTTAAGCCATTCCCCAATTGATGCACATTCACTCAATTTCCAATTCTTTGCCACCACAAACAGGGCTGCTATAAATATTTTTGTACTTGTGATGTTTCTACCCTTTGTTATAATCCCTTCAGGATATAGCCCCAGTAGTGGTATTGCTGGATCCCAGGGTATGCACATTTTTGTTGCCTTTTGGGTATAAGTCCAAATTGCTCTCCAGAAAGGTTGGATGAGTTCACAGCTTCACTTGTTGTTCATCCTTGAATTCAAATTTAGTTTCAGAAACTTTCTAGTTGTGATAAAATCATAAAAGTCTCTCTCTCTGTCTCTGTCTCTGTCTCTGTTGTGAGTGTCAAATGAGATTAGCCTGGTCCTTGGTAGAAGCTTAATAAAGTCTTGCTCCTCCCCCTCTACTTCCCTATTAAGCTCACCTTTATGAGAACAATGCTTGGGCTTTCTTGGTCTTTGTGTTATTTATCAAGCCTAGTCTTTGACTTTACACACAGAGAGATTGATTAACAACTGAGTGGACAGAATGATTGTTCCCTGGTTACAGACTGGCCAGAGTTATAGCCAGACACTCTGGGGAGGGGGGATCTTCAGTTGCTCTCCCAATTGCCCTCCTCTCTTCCTGGAAGTATGATCTCTATCAAGAATGATATACAATCCTGGTCAGGTAAGTGAGGAGGTTTTGAGATTGAAATTTTACTCTCAAATAGACCAATAGGTTCCAGTAACAGGCCACTAACCCTTGAAGATTCCAAGTCTGTCCCCAGGACTTAGAGAATGCTTCCTGTCTAGATACACCATCATTCTATATTGGTATACCCTAGTGATACCATTTTTTGTAGTTGACAAATTATTTTTCCTTGTCATCTAAGTTTTCTCCTGTCCCTCCTTTCACCAGCTTCTCTAAAGAGAATAGAGAGAAAGCCTCCTTTTAGTCTTAACTATTTTCTGTTCTTTTTCTGGAGTAAAGATCCTCCTTTGAGGTCCTATTACATCTTTGTCTCATTGTATTGACCTACCTAGTCACCTCTAGGTCATTTTCATTGTTTCTTTGGGTTTGGGAGGAACAGATCTATTTTTGGGGGGGAGTGAGAGGATTTAAATGCAAGCAGATGTTTTCCATATCCCTTCTTCAGTTGCTTTCATAAGTGATAAGCCTCACATAAAAGAATAGGAACAAGCTGTTTTAACAGTGTAGACTACAGAAACACTCAGGAGATATGGCTCACTGAAATGGCATTGAAGATAATTTTTACATTGTTTTCCATTTCCCTAATCATTCAAGGCACACTATGCTTGAAGGTTGGAATTCAAAGTCTAGTCCCTGATTTCAACTGAGGAGTTGAACATTCAACTGAGAAAATAGGGGAGCTAAGATGTGATGACCCATGCCTGTAATCCTAAATGGCCAGGAGGTGAATCTCCTCAGTTTGGAAGTTCTATTCAGCATCAATACATATTCTCTTTCATTATTAGACTGTAGGTTGCTTGAGGTCAGGAGGTGTCTTGCTTATTTGTTTTTATATTCCCAGAGTTTATCATGAAAGTGGCTAATTTCTATTCATTCAATAACCAGACCATATAACCATTTTGAGCTTACATACTGTAAGTTGTAAGGTGCATAATTTTTATTCATCCTTCTTCTTGGAGGCAGACTTCTTTTAGCGTATGCAAGATCATACTCATCCTTGGGAGTTCCATATTTCATCACTGATTCAACTTGGTCTTGTAGTCCACTAAAACCTTAAGATCTCCCCCCACCCCCCGACAAACCATGTCCAACCATTGTAGCAAGATTCATTTTTTTTCCCTTTTCTTTTTGGGGGTGAATAGAAACAGAAAGATAAATGCTTTGTAAATCAAAGAAGGCCTCTTGCTTATAAGTTTAGACTTTATTTGTGAGAAATTAATTTCCTTGTATGGTCACCAGAAAAAATATTACATAATTAATAAACCTAATAGCTGAAGTGATGTGGATTAGGACAAAAAAATGAAATAGGAGCTGACACAGCCAATGCTAAAGTATCTACATACTTCTTTGAAAATGAGCACATTGAATTCCACAAGAATACTAGAAAGACTGAGTGTCCATATGTCCCTAATGATTTTTCCTGGAAGTTAGAAACACAGTAGGAACAAAATTACCTGCTTTGATACCATTGAATCAGTTGAGTTATTGCAATTATTATTTTTAAAAGTCTGCAGAGTCTGTTTGGAAATGAACTAACCATCTTGCATGCCAGAAACTTGGTTTTTGTTAACATGGATGGGGCCACAATTTTGAAAAGTCTAAGTTTATCATTTTGGCCCTTCGTTCCCAACCTCATTTTGCCTAGATAGCCTTTGGATCAGTCTGTCTCTTTCCTTTTAGTCTGATTCCTATCTTTCTTTTTGTCTAAGTGCAGCTGAGGGGCTAGTTGTAAGAGACTTTAGATGACCACCGATATAGAGATTTCACACTAAAAGAGAAAAGATTTCCTATGGTTAGGATCCAGAATAGCTATGGATAGGCATAAAATTGGCAATAAATGAGAAGATGCAAGTTTGCCCTGAGTTGAACCATAATCTATTTCCAGAGGCCACAGAGTGAGAAGTTTCATCCAGCTCATCCCATTTAGGTGCAATATTGAGTTAAAAAAACATGCTGTGTTCAATATCCACCTTTCCCTCCCGAGTTCAGTGGTCAATGTTAAGTAGAAAAAAAGATCACTGCAATTCATTAGTTGAACTCAAACCAATATTTTTTCCACACTCGAGACAATTAGGAGTCCCACTTTCCAGCTTGCTTGGGCTAGGGATTATTCTTTATTTAAATTAATCTCAAATCTGTTTTAAAGGCTCACCCAAAGGGACCAGCCAAGATTGGGAGCCCAGGAGAGGTTGAACTTTAGCTAAAGGTCACACAAAATCCTACTGGATACCTTAGGGGTTCCTTAAAGGTGAAATAAAAAGCAAAAATGAAAATTGAGTTAATCCCTGATTTATGAGGACTACCTCTCCTAAGCAGGCAGTGGGAGGTCTGATGCTCATAAATTTGTTTGTTCTTATCATGGAAGAGTCCCTGGCCCTCTGCTAAGGACCCAGTCTCCCTATCACATATTACATACTTAGCAAGTTCCTGTGTGCTAATGAATTTCTAATGAAACAAATTTTGGGGGAGTGCTGGGGGCATATTGGACTCATTTCTATAGAGATCTCACTTTCTTACTGATTATGCTAGGACTTGAAATGCATGGAATGGTACCCAAGAGACCAGTTAGGACTAATCACCTGACATCTTTAGAGATCTTTGTTGTAAAAAGAAGGAATAATTGTCCTTCCAATCTTGTTATCCTTTTTTCTTCTGGGGTCTGAGGTTACAGTTTTGGCCTGTGAGTGTCTTTGTTTCTATGAAAAGCTAAGAATGTAGTCTTTCTCCCAAGAATATTCAGACAATTTGTGATATTTGCTGATATCATATAGGGAACATGGAAAACAGACTGAAGGAGTCCCAGCTTCTCCTTAAACACTATACTTAAAACAAATATACTCCTTTTCAGGGAGAAATTTCAGAACCACATGAGAATATTGAGCTAGCTGGTATGATCTGACCACTCCCATTCAATGAATGAATGAATGAAAAACAATTTATTAAATTTTTATTATGTGCAAAGCTCTGAGATCATAAATAGAAAAACAAGATATCCCTACTCTCAAAGAGTTTATATTCTAGTGGGGGAGATGGCAAAAATAGGAGGTACTAGCATTCTTGGGGTAGAATAGCAAAGTAGATGATAATGCATCTTTTTGAATGTCATTTCCACTGATAAAAATCCTCTCCATTTCTAACATTGTACCATTTTACATTGTTAGAAATCTTTGTGGTGGGAACTTTTGCCCTAGGTTTTCATTCCTTGTATGTGTGGTACTGCAGAAGCCAGATGACATCTTCACTGAAGTAACTTCTCAGGATGATGGCTACGAGGTTGGATTGGAAACAGGACTTGTAGTTTGGGGTGGCTGAGGGAGACTTGCCTATTAGTAGCAGTTGATGTTGGGCATGGCGAGGAAGACAGTCATCTTCTCCACAGTGATCACTTCCTCCATATATCTACTTAATTAGTTGAGTTGAATAAATATTTATTAAGCTCATACTATTTTCCATGCCCTGGATATAAGGATAGGAATGAGGATGGAACCTGTGATGTTACTGGGGTAAGGAGCTCCCAGGTGAGGAAATGCTTTCTACCAATACAGTTTGGTACCTTTTCTGAAATAGTCTTAGAGAGCTGCCTAGAGCAGAGACATAAGGAGTGACTGCTCAGATTTCACAACAAGTAAGTGCCGGAGGCACTTTTTTGTCTCTCTTCATTTTATTAAAAAAAATAGTCCCTGCCCCCACAAGTTTACAGTCAATGGGCAAGTTAACATCAGCATGCATTTTCAAAAATGACTTTCCGGACACATTGTATTTTTGGTACCATCTTAACAGCCAAAGCAGAAGGAAATCATTGGTGATTATTTCCATATGAAAGCAGATGCTTGGATGATTAGAAATAACTGGCTTTTGGAGGTATTATGAATCAAATGTATTTCATGAGCTTTTATCCATTTCACTTTCCAACAAAAGCCTGAAAAATGACAGTGCCCTCAATATGATCTTTTTAACCTCTGCAGTCTTTTACACTGTAGATGATCTTTTGCTTGATGCTCTCTTTTCTCTAGATTTTCATAATATTCTCCTTTCCTTGTTCTCCTCTAGCCTTGTGATCTTTTCTCCCAGTCTCTTAAACAAGGATATATGTCAAGGCTCTGTCCTGGACCCTCTTCTCATCCTCTTATACATTATCTTACTTAGTGACCCCATCAGTGGCAATGAATTGAATGATCACATCTATGCAGATGATTCATAGATTTAACTATCCAGTTCAACCTCTTTCTTGATCTCCATTCATGTACCTCTATTGGCCAAATCAAACTTAATGTTCCTTAGACGTTGTAAATTCAATATGTCTCAAACTGACCTAATATCTCTTCCCCCATCCAAATATCCTCTCTTCTCAACTTTGCTGTTAGTGTCTAGGGTTCCACCACTCTCTCAGTCAGGAGGGATTCCTTTCATCTTAGATGTCATCTTTGACCCCGCACTTTCTCTTATCCCACCATGACCAATATGTTCATAAGCCGTGTCAATTCTACTTTTTCCTAACATCTCTCATAAATGCTAAATTCTCTTCTCTGACACAGGCTGCCACCCTGGTACAGGCTCTCAACCCCTCATATCTGGACTATGGGCTGCTTATTGATCTTCCTACCCAAATCTCACCCCATCCCAGTCCTTCAAAGAGCACAAATCTTACACACCACACCACCCCCCCAGTCAATAAATTTCAGGGCTCCTGTTTGGTTCCAAAGCCTTCCCCAACCTGCCTCATTCCTAACTTTCTAGTCTTCTTATATTTTAATTCCCCCTCCCCCCACATAATCTAATCCAGCGATAATAGCCTCCCTTTTGTTCCTCATGTACAGTATTCCATTTCTCCACTTGTATCTTTTAATTGACTGATGCCATGTCTGGAATGTTTTCTTCCCTCTTCTTCACTTCTGGCTACCTTGACTTCCTTCAAATCTCAGTTCAAATTTGATCTTCTGCAAGATGCTTTTCTCAGTCTCTCTCCACTGTCTCCTTTCTGAGATCATCTCTAATGAACTCTGGACATATCTTGTATGTATAGAACTATTTGTATATCATCTCCCCTGTTTGAATTTGAATTCTTAGAGAACAAGAATTGATTTTTATCTTTCTTTTTGTCCTCAGAATTTCATATCTCTCTTGACACACAATAGATGATTACTTAACAAATGTTTGTTAGTGTTTTAATTAGGCAAAATCTTGTCAGAGAAAACATTTTTCTTTGCAAAGTTTATGTGTCCATTTATAATAACCAAGGCACAGATTATAAAGTGAGATATAGACATCATGATAAAAACATAATAAACATATTGCATTCTTATATTTTTCAGAGAGGGAAAAGATGTTTGGGGCAGTATGTATATATGTGAGTATAGGTTTATGTATGTTTTTAGATGGTGACCAAGTGATATAATGGATAGACTATAGCACTTAAGAGTCAGAAAGATCCAAATTTAAACCCTGTCTCAGACACTAATCAGCTATCTGAGCTGGGTAAGTCACTTAATTTCATTTTACCTCAGTTTCCCCATTTGTAAAGGGAAAGAACTGTCATGAGATCACATATAGTATATGTGAAAGACTTGCAAACTGAAAATACTAAATAAATTATTAAGTAAAATAGCAATAACATCAGCAACAACAATAATGTTCCACTGTCTTTACAAGCAAGGCTGACGTGCCAGTATAGGCAAATCAGGGTAGAAGGGGTAAAACAAAGGAAAAACCAAAAATATAATCCATCTCACTGAATAACTGTATTTGAAAGAATATGCAAGACGACACAAATGGAGAACAGACAAGATTCTGTTATGCTCCCACTTCTTTTCTAAGAAAAGGTAAATGTATTTCATATTCTGTTCTCTGGAGCCAATATGAGCAGAATGTCAATACCCAAGAGCCTGTTTTGGTATCCTAAGTGAGAAAGGTGGGTCAGATGACCCAAAATGTGAGTTTGCCCTTTATTCTTTACATAATGTCTGATCCAGCCAGCTGTCATATGTAAGAAAGTACAGCAAATATGACCTTCACTCTTGTCCCAATATTTCTAGAAAATTGCACACAATAACCACCAGATTTTCGACTTTATACTGTTCCCCCCAGGTCCCTAGGGGTTTTGGGTGAGAAGCCATAATTTTCTCTCAATGCTTCAATAATATTTCATGAAATATCTGCTTTACATCAAGTACTGTGCTAAGTGCTGATAATACAAAAGGTAAAATGATGCCTGCCCATAGGAGATTACATTCTAAAATGAGCCAGATTTGATTAAGAGTCTGGTGTAGTAGAAACAGAGTTGAATTTGTATTCAGCTGTCCTGGATTCAAATCCTATTTTTGCTAAATAACTTAAAATCTTTCTTGTTGATAGTTTTCTCAATATTGAAAGCAATGCATCAGCCTAGTTGGCATCTAAGGTATCTTCCAGCTCCGATACTCAAATAAATAAATAAATAAAAAAGCAAACAAACTAATGAATTAATTAATTGAATGCTATTAAATAAATAAATAAATCTAAGTCATGAGCTTTTGGAGTAAGTGAATCCAAAGATACATAACCAATTAGCAGAAATGATCTTCTATTCCATCTAACTTTCTGGTGCTCTATTTCCTGATTTCATTTCAATATATATATGAAATCAGGTGCCTACTAAGTCTAATGCAGTTGTAAAGGAACCTGGAGACCAAACCCAGAACTGGAAGGGACCTCAATGACCATCTGGTCCTTTATTTTATAGAAAACTGAGACGTAGAGACGGAAGGTACTTGTCCAATGTCAAGTGGAGCTTGAACTCAAGTTTCTGACTCCAAAGTCAGTTTTATTTTCACTCTACCTTTCATTCCAGGTGCTAGAACTATACATATGCAAATGCACATGATCTGTGTCCCCAAGGACCTCACAGTCTATGAAAGGGATAAGACTTAACATTAATTAAGTAAAGTACAAAGTACAGTCTTTGGATTCCTTGTCTATAGCTCATTAATCAGCCAAAACACAATGTCTTATCAATCATTTAAAATACCTTCTCATTGATTCCTAAAGCTGGAAAGTTCCTAAAAGAAGATGACCTATCATTTGATCTGAACCTTGAAGGATAGGTGGACTTTCAGTAGACTGAGACTGCCAGGAGACTCTTACAGTCAGTAAATGATTTATTCTGTATAACACAGTAAGTGTGTTACTAGCAAAGTAAACACCACTTTAGCTAAGACATGGTTTTATTGCTTCCATTAATGAGAACATTATCTTTCAGGGCATGGGTTGCCTTTGTATGCCAAGTGAACCACACATCCAAATTTGTGATAAAAAATTAAATGCACAAAACAAATGACATTGATTGCCTTTATCTGTGTACATTCATCTAATCTGTCTTCCTTCCCTAGATATCTTAAACACACTGAGCTTTAGGACTGCCCTATCCTTTGATTTCCTCCAAACTCCATTCACAGAGTCAGAATTTCATGGTTGTAGGGTATTCTCATTGCCATGAAATCCAACTAAAAAACCCCTTTAAAACATCTCTGAAAATTAGCCATCTGGCTTTACTGGAAGACCTCCAATGTCTAGGAGCACACAGTTCATTCCAGTTTTGAAAGTTCTAATTGTCAAGAATTTGTCCCTTAACATTGAGTTACCTCTTCCCAACTTCTGAGGGTTATACCTTTTTCATTCCTTTGGAATTAGGTTGAACAAGATCTAATCCTTCTGCATGGTCTCATCTGGAGAAATATAAATATCCCCAGAGGTCCTTTTTTTAGCATGTACTTGAAACCCTTCCCCACCTTGTTTGTTTCCTGATGTTCACTAGTTTGTCCCTGTCTTTCCCAAACTAGTTTACTCTGAACAGAATGAGTCTCAGTCCTGCCCCTGGGAGCAGTCCAACGTTAAAGCTCACATTGCCTTTATCACAAAGCTTTTCCCAAGCTCCCATGGTCTAAGGTCACTGATGACTCCTCCTTCCAAAGACTGGAACCACTTTGACAACATTCATTACCATGGTAGCTTGAATCATTTATCCTACCTATATATCTTGATTGTACAAGTGAACTTATGTCCCTTAAGGCAGGAACTAAGAATTGTAGACTTCAAGACTCTCCTTAAGCATCATGATTTATCTGTTCATTGGAAGCCTTGCCTGATTCTCCAAATTCATGCTCCTTTCTCTCTCAAACTACTTTGTAATAGTTTTGTATTTATTCTTCAGAGACTTCCTGTCTTTGGCCCCATTTCCCCCCAACCATTAGTCCCTTGAGAGTACACTGTGCTCCATTTTTATTTTTGCATGCTAACTCTTAGCATAATATCTTGGACATTATTATCATTTATTGAGCACTAATTATTGCTTCTTAAATGCTTGTTGAGATAGACAGAGATATATGATTCATGTCATATATGCTTATATGTATATATGGTATTTATACCAGCAAAATAGAAGCTCCTTAATGGCAAAACTATTTTCTCTTTTTTTATCTATGTCTCCTCAGAATTTAGCATAGTGTCTGGCTTGTAAATTAACTAATTAGACCATTTGTCCACCACCACTTGATATACATTAGGTACTCCAAAAATGTCTATCGAGTACAATGAAGCCTTCCAATGAAGGCAAAAAATAAAAGAACTTACTTCAATCAGAAGGAAAATGAAATTTGCCTTGGCCTAATGAACACATGCCAACCATAAGCAATTTCATAGAATGTGTGAGTAGCAGCAGACAGGTACAGAAAACAGTGGGACTCATGCTGATATAATGCCATATGCCCCTGACCTTGCTTCCATAGATGAACACTCCTTCCAACTGTGTGTACAACTCTCAGCAATGTTTAGAGAGTGTCCAAGATCCTTGAAACAAGATGCTTTGATGCTGGTTAAGAATTCATAGTCCATATGCTCTTAGTTAGAAGGCAGTGCTTCAGACTTAACTCCAGATGTGAGCAGAACTGTTCATAGGATAACACAGCCAATCATCATTGAGACTGACAAGTCAGAAATGTTGTAATGGAACTGTATTAAAGTCATCTATCCATCCATCACTTCCTCCCTCTCTTTTTGCACTTGCCTAGAGAAATATGGACATCTTTAACTAATTAGATCTTTCCTCATCTCCTTTACGTGTCATCAATCCACTCAGAGGGCCTTTTGTGAGTTTATAGTTCAGATCTTTAAGAATTATACTAATCAATCTTTTTCTAATTTAAAGTGTTCATCTGATGACCACAATTTAAAACTTCTCACTGTGACAAATGAGAATCAGTTGAACTTTTTTTTTGAGAATTTTAAGCCCTTTGTCTTTTTGAAGCCCTCTGCAATAGATCCCTTCCAAGAAATGATTATTTGTAGAATGTTGGACCTTTTGGCTCCAGGCAAGATCCAAGGAAGGCAGAGTTAGTGCATAGAGAATTTTAATTGGTTTGGGCTACGAGCAGATGATGATTTGCTTTCATTTGTAGAATCAGGGAGGAAGGTGCCACAGCTATTAAATTTGGGAAGGGATTGTGTGTTTCAGTAATGCAGCTGCTCGTGTGTGAAATGCAAAAAACCCTATTAATTGAGGTAGAATCACAGAGTGAAATTAGATACAAGTGGATTTCCAGGCCCGCTATGTATCAGTGGTGCTCTGAAGCTCTTTCACTGGAGGCAGGCGGAATATTAAGCAGCTCCCTGCGAAGGGAGGTCATGGAGGGATGGTGGTGGTTTCATGGGGGAGGAATGCCATGCGCATTTCCATTACAGAATGTAGAAATATGGATCAGAACCCAGACTTCAGGGGAAAAAAAAACAGTGATTATGGTGTGTTGCAGAGTAAAAACTCTCATGGGAAGGACAAAGGCTTTGTCGGACAAGGGGTAGGAGATTGTCCTTCCTAGAGTGTGATGGAGGTCTTCCTCCACTAGTTCCTTACTACTATCATTAGGGAACTCCTTTCTCTGGGCTCAGTTTCTTCCTAGTCTAACTTATTTTTTTTTTATTTTCTAGATTCAGAGATTGTGACCCACAGAGTTTAAAAGGTCTGTCCAAGGTTGTGTGTGGCAAATAAGAACACACAAGCTCCAGTCTTACAGTATTAGGGGCAGTCCCGTTTTCTATGCTACCTCCCTGAAATCATAAACCTTGGAAATCAACACAACTGTTCTACAACTGCAACACATTCATGAGTGGAGGTCCTAAGCAGCTTGGTCTCTCCATAAGTGGCAAACTCTCTCTGGGCTCATCTTCACTCTTTCCTGAGGGGCCAACAATGAGACCTTTAGGAGGCTGAGCTACTCGTCATATCCTGGCAAAAATGAACCAGCACTCAAACCTGTCCTCTCTTCTTCCATGTTTTCAGCTTCTAGTCCTGTCTTGTTTATTTAACAGACTTTAAAGAACCATCTCATTTTTGTCTTTATAGCTCTAATGACCATCACCATCACTGAGCAATACTTCGATAGACTCTTTGATCTCACATCTACCCTCAGTGTTGAATTTGCCCTAGTCAAGTTAAAGCTAGTTAGAACTCTGAACTGTAAGCTTTGGGGACAATGTGGTCCTTTGGTCAATGGTTTGTTGAGGCATGAGATATCTGGTCTTGCACTAGCCCTGGAAGAAACTTATAAAGTAAGTGAGAAATATGATCTCTGACAGAAAACTGGCCAGTGAAAAGCACCATATATACCAAATGACAGAAACATTTGCTTTCCTTGAGGAGCTCCATATGTAAGCACTAAGGTTTGGAGAATTAGAATGAATGAGGAATTAGAGAGGATGATACCCAAATAAAATAAATATGGGGACCTTGAAGAGGTGAATTAAGTAGTAGATTTAAGGAGTAAGGCATGGTTTGAAGGAGATAAGAGTTGTTTTGATGAGTTGTCTTGTTTAATCCAATGAGCATTTATTAAATACAGACTACCTGCAAGGTACAATGCATCACATTGGAAACATGAGGCAATTCTTGGCCTCAAGAAGTTTGTGTTTTATTGGGAGATGCATAATATAAATATCTAGGAATATACCTGAAAACTTGGGGAAGACATTATTGTTTGGGCATTTCAGTTGTGTCTGACTCTTGGTGACCCATTTGGGAAGAGAGAGAACTTCAATAATTAAGAGAATCAGATTAGAACTAAGCTAGGATTCCAAAATCCTGGAATCCTCTAAATCTAATGCTTCCCTCCCCTTGTGTTTGGTGATTTAGAGCTGAAAAGTAATCCAAAGCCAAACTTAACTCTCCCATTCAGAAAAGGGAAGAGTCAACATTGTCCTAGAACATGCCCAGACTGACTCAGGGATAAGATTTTCTCCTTTGGTATCTTCTTATTCTCTCTTCTCTCTGTGCATAAGGCAAAGAGTTTAGCCTCAGGAATTCATGTCCTTAGTGGTGCCTTGACTCCATTGGAATCATTCCTCTAATCCAGGGGTTCTTAATCTTTATGTGTCCTAGGCTCTCCTTTGAGGGTCTGGTGAAGTCTGTGTACTTCATAATAAACAAACAAAAGAAATTAATAAAGAAGAAAAAATAATGTATTTTTAAAAAATATACACTTTTACGAAGAAAAAATCATAATGAAATAGTTATCAAAATTTTTTTAAAATTTTGAAAATTTTGATAACTACATTTTTAAAAAAATCACAAGGTAATAGATCCCACATTAAGAACCCTTCTTCTGTGGCAGGGGTAAGGGATGAAATCTAAATTCAAGTTTTCGGGTTCTGCTGGGGAGAATTATAGAATCATTAAGTAAAATAAAGTAGTTAAGTGTTCGTCAGAGAAATATTTAATCTGGGGTAGTAGAATCAAGTTATTCCCATTACAAACTCTGATTCTTATGGGGTGTATTTGGTGACAATAGAAGGAAACTCATTTATAAAATGGAAAGGAAATCAAGCTTATAAAATGCCATCAAGAAAATACCATTTATGAAGTGCTTACTGTGGATGAATTTCTGTGCAGGGTTTTGTGAACAGGAATAATGTTTGTCCTTTGTTCTCCAAGACGATCATGACATCAGGAGGTGAGGCCATGACAAGTACGTGATTTGGATTGGAGTGAGGGGCGCTGTGCTAAGTCACCAGCCTCGCTTTCTCCTCCAGAGCCATCTGGTGGCCAGATTGGTGGCCAGATATGGATCAGGACAATTGGAGATGGCCCTGGACAATCAGAGTTAAGTGACTTGCCCAAGGTCACACAGTTAAGCCTATTTCAAGTGTCTGAGCCTGGATTCACACTCCAGTCCTCCTGATTCCAATGCCAGTGCTCTCCAAAAGAAATATAATCCTTGCTCTCAAGGGGTTTACATTCTAATGGGGGAAGACAACACAGAAAAAAGGAGCTCATGGGTGAGGAAGGGACCAGTGGGTTAGGAATAGGACCAAGATGAGACAAGTGCTTTCTATGAACCCATGTAAGCTCTGTTGTTGTTTCTATAAATGAAAACACTTTCAGTAAACTTGAGAACCTTGATTGGTTATCACCATCAGAGACCAGGCTTTTATCTTTATTTTTGGGAGGAGGGGAGTTTATTTCTTTGGCCAGCTTAAAACTGTCAGAACCTTTATGAGAATTTGAGAATGATTTCCCTCCTTCCCCCTCCCCTTTTTTTCTACGAGCTCCAAACTAACATCTTTTCACAGGTGTGTGGATGATTCTTTGTTCTTCTCTCACTATGGTCTTTTTAGAAGAATAATCCTCTGGAGAGTCCATTAGGTTAGTGCCAGAGGACCAACCTTGAGATTAGGACCAACTGGGTTCCAATTCTACTTCTCATCCATACTGGCTAGATAACACTGTGCAATATGTTTAACCACTTGGTGCCTCTGGCAAATCTCTAAGACTAAGTTACAGAAGACTTATTAGCTTCACATGAGCTAACCTACACACACACACACACACACACACACACACACACCGCCCAATTAAAAACAAAACATCCTTCCACCAACTTCTTAGAATTTTGACTTTTTAACGATGATGAAAATGTCTCTCTGCTCCTTCTTCCTATTGCAGTCCCAAAATTATATTATTATCTCTTTTCTATTATCAGCAAATTATATTTTAGTCCATTATTGCTCTATGAAGTTGACAAAGAGAAAAATACCAACAGCTACATTCAATTTGGTTCAGTTCACCAAAGGCCATAGTCACTTTGAAAAGCAACAGGTCCTGGGACATTTCATGTCTTGCACCTTGCCCTGACCATCAAACTGAAGCAATGAAGCCAACATTCAGCTCCAGGTACTTTTTGATTTTCAGAGACCGATCTCTTTGGTTCTTCTGAGTTGAGGCAACATGGTGCAATGAAAAGAATTCTAGATTTATATTCAACAGATTTGGCTCTAAGAGCAACTCCTGCTGCTTACATAACCACCCCTGTGACCAACTGAAGTCAGTTCATTTCTCTGTGACTCAGTTTATTGATTAGGAAAATAAGAGGATTGATCTAGATCAGAATTGTCAAATGTGGCAGCCCACAGATTAGAAACTATTTACTATAATATATTAAAATAGAATAAAACAAATAATATATATTAAAACTAAGTTAGTATATGACTAGAAGACTCATCTTCCTGAGTTCAAATAAAACTTCAGATACTTACTCGTTGGATGATTCTGAGGAAGTAATTTGACCCTGTTTGCCTCAGTTTCCTCATCTGTAAAATGAACTGGAAAAAGAAATGGCAAACCACTGCAGTAACTTTGCCAAGGGAAGCCTCAAATGATGTCACAAATGGTCAGACACAACTGAAATGACTGAACAACAGATATATGTGTATATTTATGTATACATACATAAATTTATTTATATACACAATAATTAAGGGCATTTCCTGATCTAAATCTAATCCCTGTGCTCCTATGGTAGATATGGGAATGGGAGAAAGAGAGAAATAGGAGAAGAAGGGGATAGCATACTTGAGTTATACATCTGGACCTATATACCAATCCAAGAAAAGAGACAGACATTCCTCACACTGGAGAGGCAGGGCCCAGGAGATATTATTATATTTGTTTTATTCCTTACCCTCTCTTATTTCTCTGGTTGCAATAAGAAAAGGAGTGCAGTAAAGTGAAGTCAGTGCTATATGAAATAAGGAGTGCTTATTTGGTTTGATCACCAAGTCCCTATATATCTGAATGCCTTCTCATCCGTTAGCAAAAAGAAAAAACCCCAAAACATATTTGAGTATATACACATAACCAGAAACTTTACATTTCAGATCTGATCTGTGTTAATTATTTGATAACTTATCTTTAGAAACAAACTAATTTTATTTTGAGGAAAACTTTGAACTCAATATAATTATTGCTGAGTTTAAAAAAACCCCCACAAAACCAACCTGTCAGAGAGAACATGTTATCAGAATCAACTAAGCTGGCAGCATAATCTGTGGGTTCTGTGCATACTGTTATGGAATCTGAAACATAATTATCAAGCTTAAGTTAATTAGACTAATGCTTAGAAAATCTGGCATGGCAGATTGTGGTAAGTAATTATATATACTGATTAAAAGATGTAATACACAGTGAGCACAGGCAAAGGAAAACTCTATTTGACACAGCCCTTGCACATCGACGATTAAGAAGTCAAGAATATGAGAGCTGACAAAGATCTGGAGCTGGGCAGGAGGTGATGGGCAGCCTGCCAATCAATACTGACTCATCCTCATTGCTGTCCCCTGGTGACCAGTGCACATTCAAGGTTGTTTATTTTCTGGGTGGACATGCGGCATTCCTCCGCAGGCTCTCCAAAGGGTCATTTGGCATTCAGATTCTCATTTGTTGAAAGACATGCCCCAAATATGTTCGAAACAACCAAGTCTATTTCTATTCATTCTATGATGTCCCATCAAATGATGCTTAACCCATGAAATAATTAGAAGCTGGGTTTCTAAGACTGTATTCTTTTTGATTCAAATGGTTCTGAGACAATGAAATCATCATTCATTATAGGCCATGTGAATGAGGGCTTTTGAGCTGGCAGCAATCAGCTACCAGAGTTGTCTTTACTTTCTGTCTTCCAGCCGTATCATTCTCCAGCTGTTCTGACACAAGGGAGATCTATGGGGATGATGAAAGAAGTTCAGGATGGGAAAAGCCATTGAAAAACTGGGCTACCCAGGGGTTTTGGTGCCTGCTAGTCATGCTTTACAACAGAGGAAAACCCTGATTAACTGCCTCAGGATGTTAACACCTCAGAGAAAATATTGTAGTTGCTCTATAAAGATGGCAATACACGGTCAGTAGCTCCAAGGAGTGCACCAACCCCTCTCTCCAAGCTGGGGGGGGGGTTCCTTCAGGCAGCAGATAAAAGCAGAGAGATAGGACTCTCCTTATGGCCTTTGTCATATGAGCTCTAATCATATTTCTGTAACCTAGTGGACAGCCAGATAGCCTTGGATTAAAGAGTATCTGGATCTAAGTCCCATTTGTGACACATATTGGCTATACCAATAAAATCACAGATTTTCTCTCACCTCCCCCACTCTGAGGAAAAAAAAAAAAACCTAACAAAACTTGAATTATGGAGAGAACTGGATTTGGGATTACACTAGGCCAGAGTAACTTAGTTCTATTCTTCCTGGGCGTCTCTCCCTTTGTCTGTGACTGTTTTTCCCTGGACTGTGAATAATCCCTTGGTATGTCCCATGTGAAACATCTTGAATACGTCTTTGCTTGACAACCTTAGCAGAAGGAACTCTAAAGATTTAGACTGTGATGAGTGTCCTCACTTTTCTTGTTTTGGCTAAGTCATTTAATTCAACTCAAAAGTCAGCTATTAGACTTTGATACTGTCAGTCAGGAGGGCTTATGAAAAATTATATCAAAATTTGGATGCCCAGAGAAGGCTTCTACATTGTACAGATTGTACATTGATTTCATGATGGCGTGCATGCCCAGGTTTTGGATAGTGGATGATGCTCTTGTGGTTTCCTAATTGCCAGTGGAGTGAAACAAGAATGTGTCCTTGCTCCCATACTTTTTAGCATGATGTTTTCAGCCATGTTATCAAACGCCTTCACTGAAGATGAACATGGTCTCAAGGTCAGCTGAGGGTAAATTCTTCAACTTGAAAAGGCTACAAGCCAAGACCAAAGTAGAGGGAGTGTTGATGCAGGATCTTCTGTTTACAGATAATGGTGTTCTCAATGCAACCTCTGAAGCTGAGATGCATCAAAGTATGGATCAGTTCTCTTCTTTTTGTGCTAATTTTGGCTTAAAAATTAATACCAAATAAACACATGTGCTCCATCAGTTAGCACCACATCATTCATATGTGGAACTATTGATTTCAGCAAATGGAGAAATTCTGAAAACTGTGGATAAGCTCCCTTGCCTTGGCAGTATGCTTTCCAGGGAGGTCCACATTGAGAAAGTATACATTGACACACACACATTGCTCAGACCTTGGAAGGTCATTCTGTGTCACAGTGGGTTGGGGTTCTCCATCTGCTACGGCATGTTGTCTGTACAAATAAATATTAACCATATACAAAACAGTATTTGAGAGTGCTAAGAAATGAAAAAAATAATGGAAGACTTTATGTAGGATGTGGTCTATAGGGAGACAAGGATTCCCAGAGGTTAAGGCAAGTAGGTAGAGCATACAGACACTGGGGCTCAGCCTATACAAAGATATGGAAGTATGAGTGGAAATTCTGTGGAGGAGAAATACCAGGGAGACCAGTAGGGAATGTAAGAATTAATTCATAATTATTAAATGAATGAAAAAAAATCAAGTGCTTACTATATGTCAAACAACTTGCTAAATGGTAGAGATATAAATTGAAAGATAAAGACATTTTTTGACTCAGAAAGTTTATATTCTAATAGGGGGAGGAGTCACATAAAGGGGAATGGTGGCCAGGGAGATACATTTTTGTTTTAGGCTTTTGCAAGGCAATGGGGTTAAGTGGCTTGCCCAAGGCCACACAGCTAGGTAATTATTAAGCATCTGAGGCTGGATTTGAACTCAGGCATTCCTGACTCCAGCGCCAGTGCTCTATCCACCGTGCCACCTAGCCACCCCCTAGAGCGATACATTTTAGTTTGGAAAGTTGGTGGGTAGAGACATAGGGAAGCAGAATGACATAAGTAATCATAAATAATGTGTAATCATTGCAGAAAGCAGAGAGAGAGAGGTAAGATGGAGCCAGATTGTAAAGAACTCTAAATTTCTTTTAAAAAAAATTATTTAAGGCAATGGGGTTAAGTGACTTGCCTGAGGTCACGCATGTAGGCAATTATTAAGTGTCTGAGGCTGCATTTGAACTCAGGTCCTCCTGATTCCAGGGCCAGTACTCTATCCATTGTGCCACCTAGCTGCCTCCAGGACTCTAAAATTCAACTGGAGAAACGTTTGTTTCATCCTGGAGGCAATAAGGATCCGTTTAACTTTTTTGAGCAGGAAAATTGCGTGGTCAGACTTGTTTTTCAGGAATACCAAATGGTGTGGAGGATAGATTGCAAAAGGGAACCAGGAATGCCAGTTTAGGGTGTGAAATATATTGGAGAGCCAAAATTAGAATGATGACCATGTGAGTGGATAGAAGGGGATGGATGTAATAGGATTAGGATCACTAAAACTCAGCAGCTGTTTGGTTATAAGAGCACGAAAAAGGGTCAAGTATCAAGGGGAACTCCATGAAGAATGGTGGTGTCCTAAATAGACACAATAGAGCAATTAGAATGGGGCTTGACTTTAGAGCAAGAGGTTTTTTTTTTAATTAATATTTTACTTTTTCCAATTACATGTAGTTTTTAACATTCATTTACATTTTTTGTTTCCATTATTCTCCTTCCCTCCCTACCTATGTTGATAAAGTTCCCATAAGTGAATGAGCATTTTTATATAGGTTATATATGTTCAATCATGTAAAACATATTTCCATATTAGTAAAGTTGTAAAAGAAAAGACAGAACAAAAGAAAATAAACACAGACAAAAATAAAACAAAAATAGCATGCCTTGATCTGTATTCAAATACTATCAGTTCTTTCTATTTTGGTACTTTCCATCTTGAGTCTTTTTTGAATTGTATGAGGTCATTGCAGTGCTGAGAAGAGCTAAGTAATTCATGACTGATTAGATCATAAAGTTGCTGTAAACGTGTGCAATGTTCTGCTGGTTCTGTTCACTTCATTTTGTATCAGTTCCTGTAAGTCTTCCAGGTTTTTCTGAATTCTGTCTGCTCATCATTTCCTAGAGCATAATAATATTTTATTACATTCATACACACAATTTGTTCAGCCATTTCCTAATTAATAGGCATCCTCTCAATTTCCAATTCCTTGCTGCTTCTAAAAGAGTTATCATAAATATTTTTGTCCACATAGGTCCCTTTTTATGATGTCTTTGAGATATAGATATCTATTAATAGTATTGCTACATCAAAGGGTATGCACAGTTTGATGCTATTTGGGCATAGTTCCACAATGAAGAGCAGGAATTCTTAGTTTTGTGTGTGTGTGTGATATGCAACCTTTATCAGTCTGTAAAAAACCTGTGAACCCAAGGGGCGGCTAGGTGACATAGTGGATAAAGCACTGGCCCTGGAGTCAGGAGTACCTGGGTTCAAATCCGGTCTCAGACACTTAGTAATTACCTAGCTGTGTGGCCTTGGGCAAGCCACTTAACCCCATTTGCCTTGCAAAAATCTAAAAAAAAAAAAAGCAAAACCTGTGAATCCTTTTTAAAAATAATGTTTTTAATTGCATAAATTAAGATGAAGATAGTTATAAGGGGAATAAATTATATTGGAATTCCATTATCAAAAAAATTAAAATCCTAACAAGTTTACAGACACCAGATTAAGAACAGTTGGTTTAAGAGAGAATAGAAAGAATTTTGACTTGGAAAGGAGTCCTTATTTAATAAGAACTCCTCACAAGACTGGAAAGAAGCTTGGCAGAAATTGTTCCAATCAACATCTTACCACTATAGGCTATAATAATCATAAAAGTTGATATACAACCTGCATGTTAGAAGTGATTCTATTTTAAAAAGATATGAAGTAATGAGATCAGGTTCTTTTAATAATTATGTGTTGACTGTGGGGTAGATTCTTAATCCAACAAAGGGGTAAAGGTGATCACAAACGATGAAATAGATAGAATGATTATAATAATTAAAATGTTTTTGAATGGACAAAATCAGTACAGCACAGAAGAGAAAGTTCTGATTGGTAAAAAAAAATGTGCATCAAATACCTTAATTGAGTGCAATATCCAAAATACATAGCAACTAATGGAAATATAAAAATTAATAAGTAAGTAGTACCTGAGTTCAAAGCCGGCCTCAGACACTTAATAATTACCTAGCTGTGTGGCCTTGGGCAAGCCACTTAAACCCATTGCCTTGTAAAAACTAAAAAAAAAAAAAAATGGGGGGGCAGGGTAGTCTTCAACATACAAATTCAAATGACAATATATGAAAAAATGCTACAACAGATAAATCATAGTCAAAAGTACTTTGGTTTTTATCTTATATTCATCAAAGTTAAATCTAAAAGGATTTATTAAATTCCTATTATGTGGAAAACACTCTGCTCCTCTCAGTAGCTTACACTGTAATGGGGGGAGGTGGGTACAAGATATATACAGATCAAATATAAGAAAACTTTGGAGTGAAAACCACTAGCCAAGTTTTATAAAAAGATGGGAATACGCAGTATTCCAATGAAGGGTTTATGAAAAGACTAACACACTAGCATTCTCCTGTTATTCTCCCCATAAGTGTGGAAATCAGAAAGGTTCCATATGATGGCAAAATATTCCTAGCAGCAATTTTTGTGGAAGCAGAGAACTGGAAACAAAGTCAATATTCTCAGATCAGGGACTGGCTAAACAATCAGTGGTTTGTAAATATAAAGGAGTATTATTGTTTCATAAAATAGATAACTATGAAAGATTCAGCCTACTGAGATTAATTTTTTAAGATAAATTTGTTTATTTTTCCAACTGTATGCAGGGATCATTGTCAACATTCATTTTTTTTTCTGTAAGATTTTGAATTCTACTTTTTTTCTAACTCCCTCCTTCCCCTCCCTCTTCCCCTTGACAGTGAATAACCTGATATGGGCTAAAAATGCATAACCATGTTAAATATATTTTCATATTAGTCATGAAACGAATCAGATCAAATGTGGGAAAAATATAAAATATGAAATTAATTTTAAAAATTGAAAATAGGGGCAGCTAGGTGGCACAGTAGAGAGAGCACTGGCCCTGGAATGAGGAATGCTTGAGTTCAAATTTGGCCTCAGACACTTTATAATTGTCCAGCTGTGTGACCTTGGGCAAGTCACTTAATCCCATTGCCTTAAATAAATTTTTTTAAACCTTTAAAAATGCTTTGGTCTACATTCAAACTTCATAATTATTTTTCTGAATGTGGATCTTATTTTCCATCATGTGTCTTTTAGAATTGTCTTTGAACTTAGTACTGATGAGAAGAGTTAAGTGATTCATAGTTGATCATTACACAGTGTTGCTAGTCATATGTACAATGTTCTCCTGGTTCTCCTCATACCACTTAGCATCAGTTCATATTAGTCTTTCCATGCTTTTTCCACCAATGAATTCTTACAAACAATGGCATTCCATAAAATTCATATACCATACCTTGTTCAGCCTTTCCCCAATTGAGGATCCCCTCAATTTCCAATTCTTTGCCACTTCAACAAGAGCTGTTATAGTTTTGTACATGTGGTTTTTTTCCCCCTTTTTTATGAACTCGTGATGCAGACCTATTGTTGGATCAAAGGCTATGCATAGCTTTATTGCCCTTTGAGCCTAGTTCCAAATTGCTCTTCAAAATGATGAGATTAGATCACAATTCTACCAGCATTGCATTGCAGTTTTCCCACTCTTCTCCAAAATCGTTCATTTTCCTTTTTTTGTCATTTTGGTCAATCTGATAGATGTGAGGTGGTACCTCAGAGTTGTTTGAATTTGCATTTCTCTAATCAATAATGATTTGGAGCATTTTTTCTTATAACTATAGATAGATTTAATTTTTTCATCCAAATACTACCTGCTCATGTTCTATGGCCATTATCAATTGAGGAATGACTCGTACTCTTTTAAATTTACTCAGTTCTTTATATATTTTAGAAATGAATTGTTTTTTTTATCAGAAACACTAGCTGTGAAAATTGTTTTCCGACTTTCTGCATTCCTTCTAATCTTGGTTGTCTTGGTCTTATTTGTGAAAACCCTTTTTTAATTTAAGGTAGTCAAAATTATCCATTTTGCAATTTATTATGTACTCTGTCTCTTTGTTGGTCATAAACTTCTCATTCCATAGATCTGACAAATAGACCATTCCTTGTTCTCCTAACTGGTATATTATATCACTCTTTATGTCTAAATTATGTACCCATTTTGACCTTTTCTTGGTATTGAGCATGAGATGTTGGTCCATGTCTAGTTTCTGCCATACTATTTTCCAGTTTTCTCACAGTTTTTGTCAAATAGGGAGTTTCTATTGCAGAAGTTAGAGTCTTTGAAATTATCAAAGAGTAGATGACCATGTTTCTTTTATACCTAATCTAGTTCAGTAATCCAGTTCTCTATTTCTTAGCCAATATCAGACAGTTTTAATGACTGCTGCTTTATAATATAGTTTTAGATCTAGTATGAATAGGCTACCTTTCTTGGTCTTGTTTTCCATTTCATTCTCTTCATTTTCTTGCCTTTTTATTCCTCCAAATGAATTTTTCTAGCTCTGTAAAATAATTTTGGTAGTTTGATATAACACTAAATAAGTCATTTAATTTAGGCAGGATTATCATTTTTTTATATTCATTCTGCCTACCCATGAGCAAGTAGAATTACTTTGAAATTTTTAGTTCTGACTTTATTGGTAAGATAATTGTCTTCATATGATTTCGGATTGTCTTGGGAGGTAGATTCCTAAGTATTTTATGTTGTCTACAGTTACTTTAAATGGAATTTCTCTTTGTATCTTTTGCTGTTGTGTTTTGTTGTAATAAATAGACATACTGATGCTTGATGGGGGTTTATTTTATATCCTGAAACTTCTAAAGTTACTAATTGTTTCAAATAGTTTTTAAGTTGATTTTCTAGGATTCGCTAAATAAGCCATCATATTATCTCCAGAGAGTGAGAGTTTTCTTTACTCATTTCCTATTCTAATTCCTTCAATTTATTTTTCTTTTCTTATTGGTAATGCTAACATTTCTAATATAGTATTGAATAATAGTGACTAAATGGGTGTCCTTGTTTTCATCCCTAATCTTATTGGGAATGCCTCTAATTTGGTCCCATTACATATAATGCTGATGATATTAGATAGATACTACTAATGATTTTAAGGAAAATTCCATGTATTTCTCTACTCTCTAGTGTTTTTAATAGGGAATGGATGTTATATTTTGTCAGACTTTTTTAGCAACTATTGAAATAGTCATATGATTTCTGTTTTGTTATTGATATGGTCAATTATGCTGATAGTTTTCCTAATATCGAACCATCCATTCATACCTAATATAAATCCTACCTGATCATAGTGTATTCACCTAGTGTTAATTTGCTGCAAATTGTATCAATATTCATTAGGGATATTGGTCAATAATTTTATTTGTCTGTTTTGACTTTTCCTGTTTTAGGTATATGGCTAAAGTATTGTTTGGTATTTTCATTTGGGGAATCATTTCAGGAGGTGATTGGTGAATTCTTTAAATAATGATTTTTGCCTTCTGATTATAGGATATAAAGGTAGATTTTCTTGTGATTTCTTGAAAGATATTATGTAGGTTCTTTTTTTGACCATGGCTTTCAGTGTAATCCAATAATTCTTAAGTTATTACTCCCGGATCTACTTTCCAAGTCAGTTGTTTTTTCCAATGAGGTATTTAACATTTTCTGCTATTTTTTTTTTCATTTTTTGCTTGATTGATTCTTGATATCTCATAGACATGCATATTGATGTTCCTTCAAATACATTGACCTTCTGGTTTCTCAATCTGTTAGTTTCCACTTGCCCCATTTTATTTTTCAATGAATTATTTTCTTCAGTTAGCTTTTGCATCTCCTTTTCCATTTGGCAAATTCTACTTTTAAAGATATTATTTCTTGTTTTTCCATTTTCCCAAATGAACCTTTGAAACAGATGTTTTCTTTTTTCATTTGCCCAGTTCTCTTTCCTAAAGAGTTGTTTTCTTTATCCACTTGCCTAATTGTATTTTTTAGGTTTTGCAAGGCAAATGGGATTAAGTAGCTTTTCCAAGACCACACAGCTAGGTAATTATTATTAAGTGTCTGAGGCCAGATTTGAACTCAGGTACTCCTGACTCCAAGGCTGGCAGGTGCTCTATCCATTGTGCCACCTAGCTGCCCCCCAATTATATTTTTAAAGCAGTTGTTTTCTTCAGTCAATTTTTGTTCTTCCTTTTGTAAGATGTTGAATATCTCTTGAATTTCTTTTCCTAATTCTTCTGTTTCATTTTAAAAATTCTTTTAGAGCTCTTCCATAAAGTTTTTTTTGGGGGGGAGGTGGAGACCAGATTTCATTTCCTCTGGGGTCTCACATGTAGTACATTTTCTTCCATCCTCTTCTGAGATGTTGTGATCTTCCTTATCTTCATAGTAGCTTTCTATCATTACAGCTTTTCTTTGACTTTTCTTACTTATTTTTAACTATGCTCCTGTGGCACCAGGGTGCTATCCCAAACTTCTTACATTGGGGAAGAGGTCTGTTGCACTGTCTATACAGAGATCTGGGACTCTCACAGTTCACCATCTGGAGTACACCATCACCAAGTTGGAGCCCTCCCAGCTAGCCTACCGAGCAGGTACCAGGGACCTTGACTCCGGATCTCTGAGAACCCCCAGCTGGCCTCCTTCATAACTTGCCCATATTGGTCTCCACTTCCTGTGCTGGGCCCCATTCCCTGGGCCACTCTTCGCCTCCACCCTAGTGAGACAGTCCTTTCCTGAAGACCTTTCTAGATATCTTAAGTTGGACAATGCTTCACTCCATTCTTTTGTGGGTTCTGTCACTTTAGCATCCATTTAGAGGCTCGATTAACATTCTTTCTGAAGGAAGCCTGGGCAGCTTAGGGAAGTTCCTGGCTTTTCTTCACCATTTTGGCTTCATTCCACCCCCACCCACCACCACTATCCCCACTCCCCTAACCTTGAATAATTTTAACTGATAGTGAGTGAAGGAAGCAAAGATAAAAAAAAATACACAATGATTACAGAAATATAAATGAATTTTTAAAAATTAGGTTCTAATAAAGAGCTGAGTAAGTATACCTATGTCTATATTTTGTAAGAGGTATGTAAATTCAGAAATGGTTTATTACATAGTTTGATCCTTGAATGATGTATTGATTAGCTTGGCTGATTTTGTTTTCTCTTTATTTTTTAAGTCTTCATTATGAGACTATCTGCAGTGTAGGACATGAAGAAGCATACATGTAAAAGTAAAGATGACAAAATCAAACTATAGCAATAAGATATGATTACAGTTAGGAACTTCCTAGTTACATTTAAGTTAATTTGTCCATTTGGACCAGTGTTGTATATGGTATAAGTGAATATAAACTAAATATCTATCCTACTGGTTCCAATTAATCCAGCTTCAAAAAGATCCTTATTTTATGAATTTGGATTTTTTTCTTTAGACAGTCTCTAGTGTCTATCCTTATGTTTTGTTCTCTTTTCTAACATTTCTAAATATTTTCCCAAATTTCCTAAAGTACAGCATTAAAACTTTTATTTCATTGTTTTTCTGGTATATTATTCTTCTTAGACTACCTCAGTGCATACTTACATATTGTAGAACCTGTGTGTTTTCTTATAGTGCTGTTATCTTGCAGTTGTCTTTTGTCAACTTCTACTTTCATGGTTTGTGAGTTCTAAAACTACAATTCCCTTTTCTTGAACTTCTGAGATTTTGGAGAAATTTATTTGTCATAAGTTCTAAGATCTGTACTTTATTGTCTTAATTTTTAAGTTTATTCTTTGAGATCTCTGATTTTTGTTTTAATATGTACTCATTTCTTTTTAGAAAATCCCTTTATTTTTGGATTATTCTAGAGGATTTTTTTATTTGTTTTAAATGTTTATCACTTCTGAAGTTGTAAGAAAATTTATTAATTTTCTTTCCTTTTTAAAAGGATTTTCAAATTGCCATTCATTCTATTTTATTTGTTTATTGTATCGTGTACATTTCTAGATGGTTAGTTATCTTCCTTTTTGAACTGTTTCATTCCTGATTATTTGAATAAAAGCTAAACTTATCAAATTTTCACTTTCCATTTTTCCATTCCCCCTTTCTCTTTTCTTCCTTCCTTTGTTTCTGTCTGTCTCTTTCTGTCTCTGCCTTTCTGTCTCCCTCCTTCCCTTCAATTCCACTTAACACTTAAATTCCCACTTAGATTCTTCCTTCTGACCAACAGACTTGATATCTTTCATTATTAAACCCTAATGTTGAGTTAGATAATCCCCTGCAGAATGGGAAGCTATGTTTAGTGCAGTTGTGCTTATATTTTACCTTTTTGTACTGAATTGGGTTGTAAGAAACCCTGCACCTGAGGGTTCCTCTCCCATTCTCAACTGTCAACTTTCTCCTAACCAGACCACCAGGAAGATCAATAATTTTCTTCTCCCATTATGAATAAATAATGTAGATTCCATGATAATATATCTGTCATGATGCATGATGCAATATACTGTTTTCTTGGAGCATTTTTTCCAATATTGACTGCATCTTATTTTATACCTCTGATTCACTGGTTACCGAAGGAGACTCAGCATATTCCTTGCTCCCTATCGCCTTGTCCAAACTCTTTCTCAAACCATTACTCATCAACCTTTCATTCCTTCAAATAGAAATCATTCAAATTTCTCCTTATTAAAAATTTTGGAAATGTTCTTTGCTAAGACATTCCTCCACCTTCCTCAAGGAGTTCAGTGTCTGGCTGATAGAATTTGTGTTCACCCCAACTTCTTCCTTCACTTTAGGAGATTTGACATGCATATTGATGTTCCTTCAAATACATTGACCTTCTAGTTTCTCAATCTGTTTGGTTCTCATGATTTTATTTCACCTCAACTCCACACAAGGATTGTCCTACCTTTATCACACATATGCTTTACTTACATGAAAGCCTATTGAATTCTTTCATCTGAATATAATATTTGATCATTCCATTTTCCCCTATGCCATAAAACCCTATAATTCTGTTCTTTGACCTTTCTGTGACCTCCAAATCCTCCATTTCTCAGTTCTTTCCTAGGCTGTCACCTTTACACTGGTTACATTCTTATCCCTTGAACTAGATGAAGCCTCCAGTTTCTACTTTGAATCACTTCTTTTGCTTCATCAGCTACCATGCTTTCCCCCTTATCAGTCCTTTCCTCCTATTCATGGTCAATTGAACAAAGTTGGAACAACTCATAAAATCATGATGATTGGGTCATTACAAATTTATGTTTTCTAGTCTCAACTGGGTCCTCACTTTAACAAGGAAATCTTTATACTCTTCTCTGATTTCTCTTTTCCCACTTTTCATAAATGGTTGAAAACTTTTTCTCTTCAAGATTTCCATTCCACTCTCCCATATTCTCAACCTGCATTTTTTACAAAAAGTGAAGTCATTTTTAAGAGCTCCCCCTTATCTACTCATCTCATACATTTGTGCCATTATATCCCACTCTCTCCTCTTTTCTTTCAGTCTCAAATAATGAAATGACCTTTCTCTTTATGAATTAGAAAAATAGAATTGCACCATTGGTTCCATCCCCTCCTGCTTTCTCTAGAAGACTTCCCTACCATCCTCACTCTTTCTCTCTAACTCTAATCCCTCCGTATTTTCTGACTCATTTCCTACTCCCTACAAATAGTCCCATGTCTCCACAATCCAAAGTATTTTTTTCTTGATCTTACTATTGCTGCTAGCTATACTTCACTATCCCTCATGCCTTTCTCAGCTAAATTTCTTTTAAAAAGCCATCTATAGTCAATTCTTCCACCTCTTTTCCTCTTATCTTCTAAATGTTCTGCAATCTGGCTTCCAGTTTTATCAGTGCTTTCTTCTAGATTATCAATGATCGCTTAATTGCCCAACCCAATGACCTTTGCTCAACCCTCATCCTTATTGACTTTTTTGGTTACCTTTGACGCCATCACCATCTCCTACTGAACACAAAGGTTTTGTTGACATTGATTCGCCTCATACCTGTCTTCCTTCTCAGGTTTTTTAAAATTAATTCTTCTTCCATATCCACTAATGTGAGTTTTCTTCAAGGGTTCGTCTTTGACCATCTTCTCTTCTTCCTCCTTCCTTCCTGTTGCTTGGTAATCTCTGCAATTCCCAAGGGCTCAATTATCAACTCGGCATAGATGTTTCTCAGATCTTTTTATCTAGCCTGGTCTTTCACCTAGGCTTCAACTCCATATGAACTGCCTTTTAAAAATCTCAAACTGGATGTCCTATAAACATCTCAAATTCAATACATCCAAACAAAACTTGTTTATTTTTCTCTGTCCCAAACTTACCTATTAAATTGAAGGCAGCTCCATTCTTAAATTTTTTTTAAATTAAAAAAATTTTTTTTTAGATTTTTCAAGGCAATGGGATTAAGTGGCTTGCCCAAGGCCACACAGCTAGGTAATTATTAAGTGTCTGAGACCAGATTTTAACCCAGGTACTCCTGACTCCAAGGCCGGTGCTTTATCCACTGTGCCACCTAGCCACCCCTGGCAGCCCCATTCTTCCAAGTACTTGAGTTTGCAGCTTTGTGTCAAATTTGAATTCAGGACTATTTTTAAGCTTTTTTTTGCCTACTTTAGGTCTTAGTTCAACATTTAATCGAATTTAGTTCAAAAGCACTTAAATGACTAGCTGTTAATGATTTTTTCAATTTTTTTTCCTTTAGGAATTAGCTCATAGGGAAACATTTCCTGTTGTCTCTTCATATTCTACATTTTAGTGGCCTGATTTAGTGCCTGCCATTGCTTTGAATTTGTATGGATGGGAAGCAGTCTTGGATAGAAATGTTTAATATGTGTCTTCCTGGAAGTCCCCTGGTGCTTTTTTTCCTTTTTACCAATCCTGTGTACTATGAAGGAGGTAGTGAGGAATATTGGAAAGAACAGTGGGTTTAGAGAAAAGAGTTTTAGATTTCAAATCCCATTTTTATAATGTACAAGCCATATAGGCCTTAGCCATTCATTTCAATTTCTGAGCTTCAGTTCTCTCATCTTTGAAATAAATGTGATAGACTAAATGATCTCCCAGGTTCCTTCTCCCTATAAATCCCAGTAATCTTTACATGATTATAATGAGTGCCAACTCATTCTTGGAAATAAACAGTTGAGGGTGTTTGAGTGTAGCTGTGTACAAGAGAGAACTTGTCGCTTCTGGAATGAAAAGAAGAGAAGACCTTCAGCCTCTATCAAAGATTTATGGGGAAATATAGACCAAATAACCAGAAAATGAGAAAGTTCTATCTGTGATGAAAAGAGAGTGCCAATGAGAATGAAAAATCACATCAGTCAATATATCACAGTAAGTAGCTCCCAGAGGAATGGACTGAGGTGAAAATGAGATAATGTTTGTACAGCACTTCATTGCCCTCATTAGTAGGGACAAAGTTAAACCTGTGCTTTCAGTGGTAGAAGGAATGCCAGAGGAGAAAATCTTCTCTACCAATGTGGAATGACACCTTCTCTGCAATAGATAATCTTTGAGAATTGATTAGATACCTGAGAGGTTAAGACTTGCTTCTATTTACACAGTCAGTATGTATGAAGGATAGGATTTGAAACCAGGTTTTCATGATTCTTTGACTAGCCAGTGTTTCTCCCCACCTCTAGAATACATTCAGAAATGGAAATATCATCTAGCAATATTAAGATTATGATAATTTGATTTTTCATAGGAATTAGACTGTTTCTTCCTGAGATCTCAGAAATTGAGGATATTGAATCATCAGTTCAATAAATAGAGTCTGTGCTGCCTGGATACAGTTGAGACAACTGGAGTAACAGTTACTTTTCTTAATATTTGCTTCTTGACTAAAATCAAGTCCAAAATCCACCTCATTTTGTGGGTGGATGAAGCTTGTAAAATTACTAGATTTCAGATTTAGACAAGACCTCAGGTATCCAGTCCAGCCCTTTCATTTTGTAAATAGGTGAGTAGGAAACATTTGTATGTTGCCAAAACAATTATTGGAAAAATCAAAATTGCCTTGAGCCCACCAGTTGTTCACTCTGAAGGACCAAAAGACGGGTCTAATTGTTCAAATTTAATTTTGTCATCTTATGTTCAGAACCTGGGTAATCAATTAAGAGCAGTTGAGGATCTCGAGCAAGGAAATTGGATTCATGGTCTCCATCCCAATAGCAACAGACTCCATCTAGTTGGCCCAAAACTCATGAATATAAATGGGATATGAATAGAAAAGCATGCAATTTGCCAGTTTGTACTCTATGTCCTTTCCAAGTAGTAAACAGCTCCAGATTTGCCTCTGTCCATTGGTCTGCTGAAGAGAGTACAAATTATTAGTAGTGTAGTAAAATGTGCGTGGATGTACTTCATGCTTGAACTTATCTATCTTTACTTAATTCTTCCTATTAGAGCCTTCCCTTCTGTCAAGTCCCAAATCAATTTCTACCTCCCACAATAGGTCTTTCATGATTCCCCTCATGGTTAATGCCTCATGCCCAACAAAACTACTTTTTTCTTTACTTTAAACTAACTTACCTTTCTTGGTCTCAGTTTCCTCAACTGTAAAATTGGCATAATAGTAGCATCTTTGTTTAGAGGGAATCAAATGTGCTCATTTTTAGAAAGGTCTTTGCAAACCTTAAAGTTCTATACTAGCATGAGTTGTTGTTTGGTAATATTTATATTGTTTCACCAAAGTATATATTATTTCCCTCCGTAGGGTATCAGCTTCTGAGGGTAGGAAGAACATCATACTCCATATCCTTATTTGTTGATGTTATTGATCTTGCCAAGTTGCTTCAGTCATATCCCTATTTGGGGTTTTCTTGGCAAATATACTAGAACAGTTTACTGTTTCCCTCTCCAGCTCATTTTACAGATGAGGAAAGCAAAGCAAAGAGCTTAGGGACTTGTCCGGGGTTACCCAGCCAGTAAGTGTCTGAGGTCAGATGTGAACTCAAATAGATGAGCCTTCCTGCCTCCAAACCCCACCACTTGATTTTCTGTGCCATTTAGTTTCCCACTTCATATCCCTAGTGTTTAGTAATGTTCAAAATGTAGGTGCTTCAGAAATACAAGGTGATGGACTAAATGACCTCTAAGTTTCCTTTTTAGTCTTAATCCTATTAGTATGTTTAAGATGAGGAGCATCAGTTTTGGAAAAAGAACATTTAGGCATATTTGAGTACAATTTATTTTAGAAAAAAGAACATTTAAGTATATTTGAGTACAATTTACTTACATGGCACTGTTCTCATTGAGATCTTTTAACACACATCTCTGACTTTCTATTTCCTTTCCAAGTTCCAAGAGCTTCTGCCCCCTCTTTGCTTCCATCTCGATGTAACTGTTACCACTGGTCCCATTCTCTTTTTATATCCTCCCTGGATAAACTCATTAGTAAAGGAGTTTCCTCATCTTCGAGATCTCCAGGTGTGACCCCATTTATATAAATCTATATATGCATAATACTCTCTCTATCCCCTTAGACCATTCTCAGCATGCACATGGAAGACTGGGTTGGATCTGTGATCAACAGGAGTGATCCACACACATGGACACACCCATACATATACATTTATTTATTTATTTATTTCATACTGCTACTTTATTTATCAGAACTACCAACAGGTATTCCTATCACCTAGGGAATAGAACATGAGTAAGTTTATAGGTATATAAAGACTATTTCATAGACATAAGACACCAGAGCTCTTTTAATTAAAAACAGCATCCTGTGTGAAGCCTCTTTTACTGAATGAAAATAGATCTTAAGGGAAGCTTTGGGCAAGGACTGAATCATTGTCTGGTATCCACTTAATAACTTCCAAGCTCTGGTGCATCAGATTCCATTATATCAGAGTTCTTCCAGAGGTTTGCTTAGCAGATGTTGGGATTTCATAAGGAAAGAAAGTTCCCTCTGCCTACATTGTGATTTTCAAGACAGAAAGAAGAAAGACATGATTACATGGGAATCTTGTTCATACTTATCATTCTATTTAATTACTACTTTCATATCCTCTTAACGTTGCAGAAAATGATGTTTGTGGAAGGTTTGAAGTTTTTGTTTTGTTTTGAAGAAACTCAATATTCCTGAGGCGTTAGAAAGACATGCTGTCTCAAATACTTGCTGGATGTGTGACTGTGGTCAAACCACTTCACCTTCCTCAGTCTCAGTTTCTTCTTCTATAAAATAGGGATATTAACATCATCAATATTACAGGCTTGTTGTAAGGATAAAGTAAGAGAATTTATGTAAGGGGTCTTAATAGAAAAGCAAATTGTTTTTATTGTTATAATTATTACCATTGTTTTAGAGAGCTTCCCTGACCTTTGGTTGAGGGATAAAGTAGGGAATCAAAAAGGAGTTGCAAAGTTTACTTTCTGGTTCAGAATACATGAACAAAATCCAAACTCCCAAAAAATCCGCACTCCACAAACTTCATCCTGAGAAGGGATAAATGTCATGTTATCATTGCCTAAACCTTGGCTGATGAAATAGAAAATAAAATATGGGGACATTTAGTTCCCATTTCAAATAGAATCTGTCTCCCTAAGGAACCCATAAGGTTCCTGAGCATTTGCCTTTTCTTCCTCAAGTGTCAGTAATGTGTATGTGACAAACGAAATAATCACCTGCTGCTCTGACTTTCCATTATCAGTATTCAGCAGAAAGAATTTAGTCTGAACTATGTGAGCCACCCCTTCTTTTTAGAGGTCACAGTGGAGGAAGAGCTGAAGTCATCAGAAACCAAAAAGAATTTAAACAAGGAAAGACTCCTTGAGATTGTAACTGTCCAGGTTTCCACCTGTTGCCAACTCATACTCAAGATTTCCCAAACTGAGCTGATGAAACTGCCTTCCAAACCAGTCTGCCCTCACATTTTCCCTATTATCAGTAACCCCACCATTTCTCCAGTCATCAGGCCTTACAACCTTGAAGTCATGTTTGACTTTGCCCTTTGCCCTTGTCATCAAGTCTCATGTGGGACACCACACTCCTGTTTCATCTTTGAGACCCTCTGTTCCTTTCTTTTCATTCCCATTTGTGAACACTCTGGTTTACTTCCTCTGTCTTCCCCTCACCAACCTGTTATTTCAATGGTTTCCAAGCAGATTTCTCTGCCTCTATCTCCCTTCTCTCCACATTAGCAGAATGACTTTTCTATATCACCTTTCACACCCCTCAAAACCCGAGTAAGCTTTTATCTTTCAGATCTCACATATATGTGGAATTGTATTCTTACATCCAGCTAGTGCTCATTATTTCCTGGTCCATAACTGTGACACAGAGACCATTGATAGCCTGAGACCAGAACTACATGCATGAGAACCTTCTGGCACAATTCACCTTTGCCTCGGTTTTAGATTTACATACCTGATCAAAAATGTCTTCATTTTTCCCCTTTGGTTCAGTTGTTGAACTCAGTTGAAAATACCATGTTTTCCATCTAGATAGGTTTCAACAAATTCTTAACTCCTTGCTTGCATTGAGGAGTGGCTTTTCCAGTCTTAGAGTCTATTATTCTCCCCTCACTACTAAGGATAAACCCCTCTTCCTCTGCCTCAGTCCCATCCCCTCTACTTATTCCCTTCCCTCTAGCATGAATTTGTTCAGCTCTATCCCCAACATCCCTCTCTTTTTTTTTTTTTTTAGGATTTTGCAAGGCAGTGGGGTTAAGTGACTTGCCCAAGGCCACACAGCTAGGTAATTATTAAGCGTCTGAGGCCGGATTTGAACTCAGGTCCTCCTGACTCCGAGGCCAGTGCTCTATCCACTGCGCCACCTAGCCGCCCCTGTCCCCTGATGCTTGACCCTGCTATCTCTTCTCCTATTTATTAACCCTGAACAACTTCACTTAGATTTTCCATTCATTAGTGTTTTTATCTATAAAATGGGGGGGAGGAGTTGGAGTAAATGGCTTTGAACTTCTCTTCCAAATCCCCTCTTATTTCCATCCACTCTTTCAGTCAGACAACAAACATTTATTATTTTCTATATAAAAAAACATTTTACTATGTACAAGTGATACAAAGCAAGCAAAAAATAAGTCTCTTCCATCGAGAAGCTTACAATCTGATGCCAACTTCTATACTTAATACATTTACTAACTACTTCCTTTTCAACGTCTTATAATCTGACTCTCATCATTACCACCCCAGCTACTATTTCTGTACCTTCTTTATTAAATATCTGGGTAGTGTGTTGTACCCACCTTTGGATGGGAAGATGGCAACAAAATCTATTTCAAGGACAAGTCTTCTCAACATGCCCCATATCCCCAAGGCAAAGGAAGATGATTTTCCCCCTTTCCTTTGCATTCCTATCACAGCCCTTGCATGCTCTTACTATGGTTGTGATTGAGTCATTTTCAGTCATGTCTGACTCTTTGTGACACCATTTGAGATTTTCTTCACCAAAATCCTAGAATGGTTTACCATTCCCTTCAGCTCATTTTACAGTTGAGGAAATAGAGGTAAAAAGAGTCAAATGTCTTGCCCAACATCTCACAGACTGAATTTGAACTCATGAAGATGAGACTTCTTGTTCTATCCACTATGCCACCCATGTTATCATCTCCCTCCTCCTGCTCTGCATACAGAAGACACTTAATAAATGCTTTTAAACTGAATAGAATATTGAGAGTTATTCAATGAGTCACCTGGGATCCCATAACCAATTTTTGTCAGAGGTAATATTTGAACCTTTATCTCTTTGGCAAAAACACATTATCTTTATCACCATTTTCATGCTTCCTCTTTATAAATGCTGATTTATAAGGACAAATCTCCATGACCTGAACTATGAGACAAATATGACTAAATGACTTACTATTGAAGATATATCAGATATTTTATTTCTTTAAAATTTTAGAAGGTGATTACATAATATTTTTGGCAATTTATCCTAAAAAAGACAAACCCAGAATACTGCTTGGACAGGAGGGATAATAAAGAACTGTCTTTCTATTCATTAAGATTTAGTCAATGACATTGCAGGTTCAAATGGGAACACTGGGATAATTAAGTTTTTAAAATATCTGTACCAGGGGCTTAATAAATAAATCCAAAGTTATTCTTTTAACAGTACATCGGAAACTTGTCAACATCATTTATGAGGTAAAATCCTAGGAAAGGTCAGAGTGTATTCTTCTCAAGCCTTATGCTCTGTGAAATATTCATAGTATTGCTCAGGTGTTGGAATAGGATTTAATGTGTCATTGCTTTGTATCTTTGTTTCCTCCCAGTTTATGTTTCATCCTTGTTGTCATTGCGGATTTCCAGATTAGGGTCTGTTCTATAAAACAGGTGAAATGAACATCAGGCTCAGGTTGTCACAATTACATTGTGCCTTTAAGAAAGGTTTGAAATCCCTTTTTGACAGAGATCTGTTGACATGGATGGGTGAGTTTAGAGTGTTCTGCTGCCGACGAGGCTTTATATCTTCATTAAGGAAGGTTTTTAAATGAAGCAGAGAGGGCCATTTTGAAAAACTTGTCTCGTAATTTGTTTCTGGGATTCCTATAGACTCAGTTCTTTGAAGGGTACTAGGGGGCAGTTGTGCCTCTATCAAAGGATTATGCTGCTACCTAGTTCCTAGTATCTCAGTAGGAGGTACAAAAGCAATGTTGAATCAGCAAACTCTTAAGATAAAATAATTTGATCGGGTGCTTTTGTTTTTAATTGAGAGTAAACAAAGACCATGAGCCAAAAGACTTGGATTATTTTCTCAACTTTTAGAAAGTTATTTATCCTTTTTGTGACTCATTATTCTAATTTCTAAGATGGAGATTTTTAAACTTTTTAACCTAATGGTACCCTGTGAGCAAGAGATTCTTCATGATTGATGTTTCCACCTATGGAAAATTGTGGGTGCTAAAACCCACATTCAAGTTAATACAACTGCTATTCTTAAAAAAATGCTGTATCCTTAAAAATCCCAGAATATTTAGGCCTTCACATAATTTAAATTGTCGCTTAAATGGCAATGGAAAAAGATGTATGGTAGCCATAAATAGGTTGTGGCATTTTACTAGGGATGATTGGCATATAGAAAGGGACTTGTAACACATCATCCAGGAGACATACAATCCAAAAAAGGAAGTGGGCCAATCTGACAGTGAGAAAGAAGGACAACAGATGGGCAGCCCGAGGGCTGCACTGGTAACTTAGGAATGTTCCAGAATCATAGAATTTTAGAGCTGGATGAGCCCTCAGCAGCTTCCTGGTACAATCCCCATCCCACCTGCCTCCCAAAGCCCACTACAACATTCCTGTTGAGAGCGAAGCACGGTAGGATGGAACAAATGCTGATCCTGTAGCTTTCAAATTCTGGTTCTGCCATTGATTACCTGTGTGACCCTTATCTTTTCTAAACCTCAGATTCCTTAACTAAAAAAAAAAATTAGACATTGAACTAAATGAACCCAAAAGTTCCTCCCAACTCCAAATATAGCACCCCACTTGGCTATTTAGTTCTTGCTTGAAAATTTCGAATAAGGGGGAATTGATTGCACCATCAGGAAATCCTTTCTCCTTTGGAAATTACTAACAGAAAATTTTGACTGACATCAAACTGAAATTCTCTGATTTGTAGTTTCTATCCTTTTCTCCTTGTTCTGCTTTCTGAAACCAAGCCAAGAAAGCCTAACCTTTCTTTCACCAACCAAACTTTCACATAATTGAAAATAGTTATCAGGTCCCTCCAAGTCTTTTCTTTTCCCTATTAAACAATCCTGTTTCTTTCAGAGAACTCTCATTTAGCATGGACTGGAGGCTCTTCTTCATTCCTAGGCTGTCCTTCTAAATATTGGCATTCTTTATGAACACTGGGCATCTTATACTGAGTCCAGGTGTGGTATGAGCATAGCATAGGATCATGGGTTTTTCAACTGCTTGTTGAAAGCCAGGCCTCTCTTGATGCATCTCACAATACTATTAGCTTCTATGTTAGCACATCATATGAGTGATTTGTATGAAGCTGGTCAAGAAACCCTGGATTTGTTTTTCAGCTCATTGCCTCTAATATCTTCTACTTGTGAAGAAGATAGAACCTAATTGCAAAACTTTATGTAACTTCTGTCCCCAGATCCACTAGTATGGGACTCTCTTTTCATTGGATACGACTGATGGAATTCTCTCTTCACCGGTGGAGATGAATAGCTCATGTGAAGCAGTGCTCTGATATAAGATTTACTGACTTTTCCACTCTATCACACAGAATAGTTTTCTGTTGTTATTTTTGTCTTTTTAAAATTTTTATTATTATAGTCATTATATATATATATATATATAATTTTCTGATTCTGTTTACTTTGCACATCAGTTCATTTATGACCTTTCCAATTTTTCATAGCCATAATTTCTTATAAGGCAGCAGTATCCCTTTACATCTATCTACCAAATTTACTCAGTCTTTTCATAACATATCTTCTGAATTTTTATTTTTCTTTAGGTTTGCTCTTTAGAGAGAGGCTCCGAAAATGATGAAATGGCATTTTAAAATAGGCAACTGGGGAAATGTTCATATTTAATCCATAGGGAAATATATAGTCAGCTAATAATCCCAAATGGATCCATTGAGATTGGGTTAGTGTTAAATTCATCATGCCTATAATGGGTTCTTTTCTCCTTGAAGTGAAGAGCACTCCTTCTGGCAACTTCGATTTTCAGTTCATATAATGAGGAAACGACTGAACCCACCACACCATACAGACCAAATTGGTCACGTGATGTTTATCTAATAGGGAAATGAAAACTGAAATTATCCATTAAAACTTGCAGTATTGTTCATCTCAAATCAGACATTTGCAAGCATCACTGCTACTCTACCTCATGAAGACACCACCTGTGTGTCAATTGTCTTACACCTGGTGGGCTCACCTGTGATTGTAAGATGCTCTGTAAAGAGGAAGAATCATTCAGGCAAAACTGAGTGTGAAACAAAAGGCTTAGGAGATTCAAGTGGCCCATATGCTGGCTCCTATCATAGGTCCCAGCACCATATACTGACATTGCTTCAGGATTACTGGAGAATGATCTTTCTCAAACACTAATATCTGAAGCACACAAGATAAAAGGGCTTCCTGAACATGACCAGCTAAGGAAATTGCTTTTCGAATCAATGTTCACTTCTCTGATGTTTGTAGCTTCACGAAATGTCCTCCCAGAAGGAGTTTCATTTTCTTTTGGGTAAGCATATGTGTTTGTTTTTAAACAGGAGGCCAGAGGAAACAGAACTAGCTGAAGCCTCCAGTCTCATGGGAACATCCTGATCTCTTTTCCATTGAAAAAGTAATAAAGAAGATGGGTTTTGGAGGCACAGTGGTACTCAGGGATTAGCATCTGAAAGAATTTCTTAGGTCTAGAGATGCAAAAAGCAACATTTTGGGCCTTGCCTCAAGGTTATCTTTCTAGTTTCATTTCCTCAACATCCCAATAGATATTTCTACTTAGAAAAGAAAATGGTGGAGAGTTTAAGATTCTAGATACTTTTACGTCTCTTTTATTAAGTATGCTAAATCTAAGATAGTTTCCCCTAGATAAATACATCTGGAGTGGGGGAAGGAGGAAGGTAGAGAGGCAAGAGATTTGGGTTGTCACCCTAGTTCTGTCACTAACCTTGGGTCAGTCATTTATGCAACTCTCCCATCTGTCAAACACAAAAGAAAATCCTTCCTACTTTTTCAAGTATACTTGGTGGGGGGTGGCTAGGTGGTGCAATGAATAGAGCACAGGCCCCGGAATCAGGAGTCCCTGGGTTCAAATCCAGCCTCAGACACTCAATAATGACCTAGGTGTGTGGCCTGGGCAAGCCACTTAACCCCATTGTCTTGCAAAAATAAAGTATACTTGGTGAAAATTATCTGGTATGGAAATCAGGGTGCTCCTTTAATTTGGGGTAATAAGGTTTTTTACAAGCACTTAATATGAGGTAGTTTGAGTCATGGTGAGAGTTGGACTTGGAAGCAGTAACACTTGATTCAGATCTAATTGTAAGCCCTTGAGTAGCTCTGAGAATCTGGGCAAAGCCCTCAATCACTTAATCTCAGTTTTCTCATCTATAAAATGGAGGTAACAATAGCTATAGCATGTTCCTCATTGTGACCTTGGGCAAATCAATGAGCACATGAGAGCTCTAGGCAACTCTCTAAAACTATGAGAGTGACTGAGAAGAGACTGACCTTCATTAGTGGAGGATGTTTCCCTGCTTAGGAGTGCCCTGTCGCAATAAAATCTCAGGTTCAATCCCTATGGCTCCTTGTCTCATATGGTTGTTCTAAAAGTCAGATGACATAGTGTCATTTGCAATTCACTTTGCAAACCTTTATAAATGTCCATCGTTGATTTTTCTCATGTATCAATTTGACATTCATTCCATGTCCAAGTAGCATTCCTTCATTTACCAGAGAGATCTTTATTGTTGTGGTTATATTCATTTTTATTTTTATTTTCTTTATTTTATTTTGTGCTGTTTCTATCCAATCTGTAGTGTAACCTCTAAACCAAGTACTCAATCTGGGTACATAGAGTCAGCTCAAAGAAAATTATCTTCAAAGTTCCCTTGACTTTTCTAAGCATGTACTTTGAAAAGAGCTCTGAGCCTGAGATCAGGAGCCTTAGCTTCAACTCTGTACTCTGACTTTTATTAGTATCCACTTTGAGCAAGATACCTGGCCACTTTGAACCTCAGTTTCTTCATCTGCAAAATGGGCAACATAATACCTATAGAACTAAGTCCTGGTTTTGTGAGGGAAGGGAGTGTTTTTTCTTTCTTAAAATGTTCTTTCTTAATGTGTTAATATATTATATGGCTCTAGGTAGCCAGCCCAGCAGATTTGTGCTAAAATAATGTGACTTTGGTCACATCACGATTGGTCCAACCAGTGATGCTCCTTGGCTTTCTACTTTCTTATATAATCACATGACTTTCAGTAGAGCTTATAAAAATATATCTCAATTCTATGGATTTTGGCTTGGCTCTGTGCACCGGCATCCTGATGGGTGATTGTTACTGCTCTCTAGTTTTTTCGGTTTTGTTTTTTTTTTGCTGATCCTTGTATCCTTGAAGAATATGCTAATAAAAAGTAGTGACAGCCATCATTTGGGTTTTGCTGATGAAAATCTTTACTGAAAGGTGTCCCTGGGTAGGCAAATTTTTGAATGGTCCTTTAAAAATCCCCATTTGATTATCTGCCTCAAAAATCTTGCATCTTTCTGGCATAAATCAATATAATAGATCACAAAGAGGCCTCTATCTCCTTTTATTTTTGCTTTCTTTTCCCATTGTTCCCCATGTAAAGTGCTAAAAGTTGGCACAGTGTCTTTGTTGAGTACACTCCAAAGTCCACCTTGCCCCTCCATTTCTTTTCAAGATTAAAGGAAAAGGAATGCATATTAGTTGTGTCATTCACTTAATAAACCTTTACTGAGCACCTATGTACAAAGCATTGTGCAGGTACAAAAAAGGGAATGTACCATCAGAAGCATCTTTGTAGAAGGCACCCAGTGTTTTAAAATGGGAAGGGAGAGGATAATATTTGCTTTGATAATGGGACAAAACAACTTGGAAGATTACAGGTAAAATTCTCTTTTGGACCTAGACTGTGAATCACAACTAGTCAGATACTTTAACTAGAAAGACTATTGTAAGAATGGAAACTAGAGGAAACATCAATAGCACAGAATTATTTGTTGTTAGTCCAATATACCAATGGTGTTGTTGAATCATTTACGTCTTGACCAACTCTCCATGATCCTATTTGGGGTTTTTGTGGCAAAGATACTCGACTGATTTGCCATTTCCTTCTTCAATTCATTTTAGAGATGAGAAACTGAGATAGACAGCATAGAATGACTTGCTCAAGGTCACATAGCTAATAAGTCTCTGAGGCTAGATTTGAACTCAGGTCCTCCTGTCTCCAGGGTCAGTACTCTAGCTACTGCACCACCAAATTGGATTTCCAGTGGTGCCAACTTAAAATATAAGTGAATCAATGAGCTCTGTAACAATACAAACCAAGGCTTATGGGAAAACTGATAATCAGGGACACCATACTGGTATTCCTCAGTAACATATTAAAAAAACACCCCAATAAAGCAGTGACACCATTTTATACATGTTCGATGATGATGATGATGATGATGATGCCTGTCCTTTGTTTTCAAAGAGGACTATGACTGACAAGCACATGAATTGGATTTGAGTGAGGGGGGGCTGTGCCAAGTCACCAGTCTCACTTCCTCCTCCAAAGCCATTTGGGTCCAGTGACAAGATAGGAATCAGGACAACTGAAGATGGCCCTGGATGGGAGGCAATCAAGGTGAAGTGACTTGCCCAAGGTCACACAGCTAGCAAGCGTCTGAAGTCACATTTGAATTTGGGTCCTCCTGACTTCGGGGCTGCTAATCTACTCACTGCACCATCTAACTGCACAGTTCACTGATCAAGAGATGGCATATCATCCTTGGCCTCGACTACTGCTCAGCCTGCAGCCAGGTTCCAGTGAGGGCCAGGCTGGAAAGTTGACCACTAGTAGAGAGCAGTTTTACTGAGCAGCAACTCCAGGGCCCTGGAGTCGTAGTAGAAGGTGGCAGGTAGGAATAGAGTGTTTAGAAAGAGCCTAGCCTTCTACACCCCAAAGCTTCTGCTGCCTTAAAAGATAAGCAAGAAATATAGCATTTTAACCCTGAAAAACACCTGAAGTTAGTTTGTAGAAGTGACTATTTAAAGAGTATTAGGACATGAGTATCTAACATGAAGTAGTATAATTTTCTGAATTCTCACTTTTTCTTGTTATTTTCTAATATTTAAAAAAAAAATTTTGCAAGGCAAACTGGGTTAAGTGGCTTGCCCAAGGCCACACAGCTAGGTAATTATTAAGTGTCTGAGACTGGATTTGAACCCAGGTACTCCTGACTCCAGGACCGGTGCTTTATCCACTATGCCACTTAGCCGCCCCTATTTTCTAATATATTCATTGCACTGGAACAAATTCACCTTTTCAAAGTCGTAGCAGAACTGACTATACTGGTATCCACAAAGATATCTTTACAATCTAACCAGGACTTGAGTAACCAGCTCCCTTTTTGGTGACTGGATCTGTTTTCTACTTCTAAGCTGAACAGACTTTAGCTAGGTTTTGTTTCAAAGACCCTGCTTTGAAAGCTAGCTCTGGATATTCAAGTTTGCTTTTAAATTCTACTTGAAACCTAACTCAAAATTCCCATATCTTATTTTTTTCAGTGAAGCCTATAATGAGCATACACAAAGGTCCTTATAACCCAGAGATAATGTAAATATTGGGACAGGCATCTCTTTGATTAAATTTTACTGAGTTCATAAATAATCCTATTAGCATGTGTCTTAAAATATGTTTGCATTCTTCCCCAACCCTCCTACTCCTGAAGACCAAACAACTAAGCATCAACTACATACTACTTTGTCTCTGTTTCGTCTGGGTTTTTTGGCTTACTATCACTAAACAACAAATCCTCCAAACCCCACATTGCCAGGTCCCAACCTCGTAGAATGGAGGCCCCTGGCTACTATTAATTTTTGCCACCAGTAAATGTCAGGTGAGGGTCCTCCATTGCTCTAGAAACCCAACGTGATGCCTTTGACTTTTTTCATTGAGAGGTGAAGAGCAAACAAATGTGAGAACAGTTGTTGTTTGCTGATCTGTCCCTAACAAGCTTCCAAACAGAAAAGTTGAAGCTTCAATATGATCAATTAATGCAAACTTCTGACAGCTGATGACATGCTACAGCGAGTCAGAAATAGAGGTCGCTATTAGTATGGACATTATAAGACACGGTGCTTCCTCCAAGGGATAGTCATATTAACAGTCAGCTGGCTCATGTCTGATCCAAATTGCGATGCTGGCAAAATTTCATAGACTTCTTTGGCAATGGGCTTGACAATGTGATACTTTAATGTATAATTGGATAAGTAATTGGGTTTTGTTATAGTACAGTGGTTTGGCATAATTATTTTTCAGGGCTGTGATTTTCTAGTTAATAAATACTTTGGGGGGTTACAAATTCTTAAGTATCAACACTTTCTATTCATTGAAATTGGGATGATACTAATTAATATAAAAGCTTATTTCAGCAGAAATGCCTATGTAGAAAACTTTTGGCTTGTCTTGAGTGATTCTACTTATGTCAGAGCTTTGACCTTCCCCTCATCAAAGGGATAGGTTCTAGATGTCAGTTATCTTTTGTAAGGCCAAGTTTGAGTTTCCCACCATAAAACAAGCAAGGAGACGAGTCTTTAGACCACCACAATAAATTAAATCCTGGTGGGGTGGAGAGGGGAGACAGAAACTAGTTGGCAACACTGATACCTTAGAAGCCAAAACTGTGGCTGGCTAACCGACTAACACTTAAGAGAGAGGGGAAAGGAAAGGAAAAGAAAAATCTAGAGTAAGAACAGATCATTTACAAATTAGAATTTGAAGAATTTCCATAGGATCATAGGTCTAGGGTTAGAAGAAACCACAAAGAACCCCTAGCACAAACTTATTTTACAAATGTCTGAAGTAAGACCCATGCCAAGTGACTTGTCCAAGAACATATGGATAGTTACATGTTAAAGATAGGTATTGCCCCCAAATTCTCTGACTTACAGAATCTATCTCTTTCCACACTGTAACAATTAATCAAAAATGTCAAAGACTATTTACTCCTGCTGGAAGTAAAAGGAAAGAATAATTCAACCCACGTTGGACTGAATGATCTCTCACCTCTGAGATCCCATCCAACTGTTATTCTGTAGGTCACTTGACCTGCCACTGGATGGAAAAGGAGTAATTCATTCTTGAAAACTGTAGAGGGAGAGTTAGTTAGAAAGGAGCTGGAAAAGTCAACCAGTCTATCCCCATAATTTTACAGAGGAGAAAACAGAATTCAGGGTGAGTAAATGACTTTCCTCACTGTCATACAGATCGTCATAGAAGTAAAGTTCCAGCCTGGGTCCTTTGGTCCCAAATCCAACCCATTTTCCATTGTATCATACTGCTTCTCACTAGGAATAATAAAGAATGGTCACTGACTTTTAAGTATTATTTCATTGTTTACAAAGACTTCTGTCCTACCAGGTACCTGGGACAGAAGATGATAAAATGTTTCTATCCATATTTTACAAATAAGGACACAGGCAGAAATGACTTGCCCGAGGTCTCATGGCTAGTAGTAATAGTATCAGGACTAAGACCCAAGAATCAAATAAATCTATGTTTGTTCTCTAAATCAAAACTGGTATATATGTGTATATATATGTTTCCATTGAGACCCAAGACAGGAAACCGAGGCAACTACAGATCCAATATTTAGCATCTGCTACTGTTCTTAGTCCTTACTCACATCTCATCACTTAATTGCTAGGAATTTCTAGATGAAAAAAGATCTGCCCACCCACATAGCAGAGTTGCTTTGCATAGGAATTCCATTCAATTCAACAAATAGTTATTAAGGGCCCATTATGTATCAGACACTATACTAAGCTCTAGAGACACACACACAAAAAAACAAAACATGCAAAAGACAGTCCCTGCCCTCAAGGAGCTTACAATCAAATAGGAAAATGACAAACAAAAAGTTTGTGCAAATAAACTATATACAAGATATATAGGAAATAAATAAAAGAAGAAATGCTTCAGTTTTTGCCCTGAGGGTTCATCTCTAGGGGAACCTGTTTCTTCTGGACATTTTTTTTCCTTTTTTTGATGAATCTCTGGCACCGTACTGGATTGGAGTCAGGAAAACCTGAGTTCAAGCCCCAGATACTTACAAACTCTGTGATACCGGAAAGCCACCTAACCTCTGCCTTTCTCAGTTTTCTCATCTCTAAAATGGAGAAAGTAATAACATCTACTTCCCAAGACTGTTTTAAAGATCACAAGTGATACTATGTGTAAAGCCTTCTAGAAGCCTAAAAGCGTTAGATGAATATTAGTTATTAACATTATTTATGTTTCCATTATTATTATTATTACTCTGCAAATAAGATAGTTTCCTTTAGTTTGTTTTATTAACCCAGTTGGCTGTATTAGGGTAGAAATAGTGGCACCATCTTGAGTGCTCCTATGCCATCTCCACCAGTGCTAAGAAAGCAGAGCCATGAGGTTTAGTAAAACAATAACCACAACACCCTAAACTCCCTATTGCCTATATGGTTGCAGGGGCTCTGAACAATTGAGCCAAGGCACCTATAAGATGCCCCCTCCAACTAACTGGTATTCATATCTTACTCCTTGCCTCCGTGTCCTCTATGTTACCTGCTTTTCTTTTTTCTTTCTTTCTTTCTTTTTTTTTTTAGATTTTGCAAGGCAATGGGGCTTGCCCAAGGCCCCACAGCTAGGTAATTATTAAGTGTCTGAAGTTGGATTTGAACCCAGGTACTCCTGACTCCAAGGCCGGTGCTCTATCCACTTTGCCACTTAGCCACCCCTACCTGCTTTTCTTTATGTGTGATCCTCCATCTACTGATTCCATATCTTTTGAGCTTGGTGTCTTCCATACCTGGATTCTTCTTCTTCCCAGTCTCTGGCCCAACTACCTTGATTTCTTCTAAGCTTCAGGTCAAATCCTTCTTTCTTCAAGAAAACTTCTCTCTTCTCTCACTGTCTTTCCTCTGAAACTACCTCTAATTTACTTCACATGTGTATCTTGTTTAAACAGTTGTTACATGTTGTCTCCCTCATCAGAATGTGAGCTCCCTGAGGAGCTCTAGTGCTTAGTACGGTGCCTTGTATACAGTAGGTGCTCAATATATATTTATTAGTGGCTTAAAATTAATGACAGAAGCATGAAATAACTGGAAGCTAACAACAGGAAGTACATGATTTTTATGATGACAATTCACATTTGGCAAAATAAAGAACTAAATAGTTTAAGAAAAAATTTAATGCAAATGAGATAGTATGATAAGATAACTTTCAAAATTAGTCTATGAATTAGAATAATAATCCATAAAAATCCATATGAAATAAGGGGAAAAAAGAATATTAAAAGATGCTCCTTTGGTTGAAAGGGGAGATGAGAAAAAGGAACACCTGCACAACTACATCTCAAACTTTATTATGATGAAATAATTATTTAAAACATCCAGTGCTATTTTTGAAAACAAAATAGACCTGTGGAATACATTAGACAGTCATGATTCATAACCGAGTTCATTTAGTATGTTAAGGTTCTTTCAACTCAAGATCACTAAACAGGGATAAAAAGGCATTTTTTAATAGAAAAAGAAGTCAAATCTGGCCTCAGACTCTTACTAGCTAGCTGTGTGTCCCTAGGCAAACCACCTAACCCTGTTTGCCTCAGTTTTCTCTATATCCATCTATATTTGTATCTATATCTATCTGTATCTGTGTCTGTGTCTATATCTATGTCTCTATCTCTATCTATACCTATATCTGTACCTGTACCTATATCTATATCTAGCTCTCTATATATTATATATGTACCTAGGTCTATATCATCTCTATCTCTATATATCTATATCTGTCTCTGTCTCTGCCTCCATATCTACATGCATATCTCTATCTATCTCTATCTCTCTACCTATATTTTTCTAGCTCTCTAGTAATAAAGTGAGTTGGAAAATGAAATGGCAAACCTCTCCAATATTTTTCCCAAGAAAACCGCCAAAAGGGTTGTGAATAGTCAGCTATGACCAAAAAACTACTAAATACATTTATGAAGAAATAAATTTTGAGGAGAGTGAGGTCATAGTTTTGTTAAAAATGTCAATAGATTTGCATCTGTCTCATGCTATAAATTTCAGATGAATAAAAGTTTTAATTAATTCTAAAACATTGAAGTTTCTTGTGATAGAACTTATCTTTCACTGTCATGCAAAGGGAAAAATATTTGAACATTCATGACTTAGAAGAAAATATGAGACAAAATAGATTTCAGTTTTGCACAACACAAAGTCCTGCATACAGAATATGAAAGGAAAAAACTGTTGGAAAATCTTTGCAATAACCATTTCAAATGAAATTCTGGTATGCAAAACCTTTATGGAATTGGCATATTTATAAGGTTAAGATTTCTTTTCCAAAAGATCAGTGGTCAAAGAAAATGAGCAGATCTTAAAAGAATAAACACATTACTGGCAACCACATGAAAAAGGGTTTAAACCTTCTAATGGTCACAGAAATGCAAATCAAGACTATTCTGAGATGCTATTTGACATCAATCTAACTGTCAAAGATAATAAATAAAGATGGTACAATTCACAACTGGCACAGCTATGGAAAAACAGGTCTGCTAATATACTTCTGATGAAACTGGGAATTGGGTCCATCTTTTTCAAAAGCAGGAGAGAATTCTTTTTCAAAAGAATTATTTATTCATGTTTAATTTTTTTTATCATACCCATGATATGCACAGAAGACTTTAGTATGGACTGAAAAATCAATAACTGATAGCAATTCCCTGTCCTTAAAGGAGTTCTAATGGGGAATAAAGAAGTTCAGTATCCGTTCTTCCTTTGAAGGAAGCAGGTCATACTTGGGGGGGTCAGAAAGAGTTTGTTCTAGAAGGTAGAAGCAGAAGTGAACCTCAAAGGAAACCACAATATCCCGGTCATGACTGGTTAAAGGTATGTAGGTGACAGAGGGAAGGCCGAGTTGGGGAGGCAATCCATAGCTGATTAAATGTCAAACTATGAACGAAAGTGACGTGAAACAAGTTTAGAAAGACTACATCCTGTACAAAGAAGATCTCATTTCTCTATCAGAAACATTTGAACAGGAAATCTCAGAAGTTTGTATCTGATGGAACAAATGGGATGCCAAGATATAAAGATTCTACCTTGGAAGACTCATAGGAAGAGAACCCCTCCCTCAAGAACCTCAGGAACCCTGCAATTTCTGTGCATGGAATGGGAATAAAGACTTTGGTGCAAATTCTGAAATTATTATGCTTTGTTAGGAAAATCCAGTCTGAAGTGAAAAAGTGGGGACAAAGAATATTACTACACAGTAGATAGATCTGGAGTCAGGAAGACCTGACTTTGATTTCAACTTTAGATACATACAAGCTGTATGACCCTGGACAAGTCACTTAACTCCTATTCCCCTCAATTTCCTCATTGTGAAATGGGGATAATAATATCCTACCCCCCAGGGTTGCTGTGAGAATCAAAAATGTTTATAAAATGTTTTGCAAACTCTAAAGCTTGAAGAAAGGGAGTCACAGAGATATCCAATGCCTCACCTGCATTTTTCTTTTCCTGATAGGAGTCACCAGTTTTAACTACCATAAAAGGGGAGTTTTAGTTTGGTGGTCTGTGAATTCATTTTGTTTTATTGAGCCACTTCAGCTGAGTTTGTCACCAGTGTAATCTTATGTATATCGTACATTTAAAAATATGATTCTGAGCAGGGGTCCAGTGACTTCACCAGATTTCTGATCAAAGGCATCCTGGATACAATAAAAGGTTATGAAGTTCTGCCCTATGGTGTGCTGTAAGGAACCAGGAAGGACCTTGTATACCTATGTATGTATGATTGTGTATACATATATGTCTAAGCATGTAGACACACACATGTGGGTATACACAAGCATATATATGCCCTTATAGATATAAATATGCAATATATATGCATGTATATAGGAATACATTTGTGTATAGTAAATATGAAGATCATATCATTGCACATTAAGTGAATATCTAAATATGCATAATTGTGTAAATATGTGTTTTTTGTGTAGATCCACAGTGTGGTTAAATTCTAGTTACTTTTGGATAAAGATCATTGACCTTTGCAGTGGGGGGGGAATAGGAAAGACTTTATTCAAAAGATGGTATTTGATGTATATCCTTGGAGGAAGAGGAGGAAGAAGTGGAGAGAGATCATGAGGTGGGAGATGTATTAGGAACAGAAGGAGGATTTGTTTAACTGTATCTCTGAGTGGGGAAAATGTTCAGGAAGACTGGAAAGGTTTGAGGTCCAAGTCATATAAAACTTTCAAGTTAACCAAAGGAAGTTTATGTTTTATTCTAGAGACAATAGGGAGATCCTGGAGTTGATGGAGAGGGGGAATCACCTGGTCAGACCTTCATTTGGCAGCAGCATGTACTATGGACTGAGGTTGTGGGAGACAGGAGGCAGGACGATCAATTAGAAGTCTGTCGTAATGACCTAGAGGAGAGCTGATAAGGCTCTGAGCTAAAGTGATAATTATGGAAGAAGAGAGAGGGGGCCCATGTGCCAAAGGTATTGTGCAGGGAGAAAGCACAAGATCTGACAACTCTTTGGATGTGTGGGGAGGTGGAGAGGGAGGAGAAGAGCATGACCTCCCCAGTTCAGTTGTAGACAAATTGAGTTTGATATCACTTGGACATCTCATCTGAAATGTTAACTAGGAAGTTGGTAATACTGGACTGAAGCTGGGAGGAAAGACTGACACTGGATATATAGATCAGCAGAAGCAGAGAGAGATGCTAATGGAATCCATGGGAACCTATGAGCAGGAGTGAGGGGCAGTGGGGAGAGAGGCAGGGCCAGAGACAGAGACAGAGAGAAAAGAGAGAGACAGAGACAGGCAGATTCAGAGAGACAGAGACAGAAACAGTGACAGAGAGAGACACAGACAGACAGAGGCAGAGACAGACACACAGAGAAAAAAAGAGACAGAGAAGTAGAGAGAGAGAGAGAGATACAGAGAAAGAAAAGAAATATGTTGAAGGCAGAGTTTAAGAAACCTAACAAATGAATACCTATCTCCAAAATAAAAAGAGTGAATCTCCAAATTAAGACATAAGGTCATCTACTTCATTCCTGTCATTTTATAACTGAGGAAACTAAAGCTTGAGGAAGTTCAAAGACCTGCCCAAGGCTACATGAGGAGGAAACAAAATTTAAGAATTTGAACCCCTAACTCCAGTGTCAGTACTCTTCCCCGGACCACTTAAAATGTCCAGGGTCCCATACAACCTTTAAGACAGAGCTGAGGGGTGGCTAGGTGGCGCAGTGGATAGAGCACTGGTCCTGGAGTCAGGAGGACCTGAGTTCAAATCCGACCTCAGACACTTAATAATTACCTAGCTGTGGGGCCTTGGGCAAGCCACTTAACCCCATTGCCTTGCAAAAACCTAAACAAAAAAAATTAATTAAAAAAATATAGAGCTGAGACTCATTTCTGCCTCTTCAGAGTGGGGAGCTTTCTACTGTTCCTAGGACTTGGCCTACCTCACTGACCTACTGAGCAAAGAAAGTACTTTGTACTCCATAAACCTGAATTATTATTACTCTGGAAGTTTTCCCTTGAGGCAGAAGAAGTTGAAACAATATACTGTTATGCACACATAGAATTCTGTCACAAGATTCTCTATTTCTATTTAAGTGTTATTTTTAAAAGAACAGCCCACCTTGCTTTGGTTTCTCTGTTTCTGTCTCTGTCTCTCTATGTCTGTGTCTCTCTCTTTCTCTCTGGGTCTCTCTGCCTTTCTCTTTCTCTGGTTGGTGCCCCATGTCTCTGTCTCTCTGTCTGTCTGACTCTGTCCCTCTTGTCTCTCTATGTCTCTGTCTGTCTTCACACAGGAAAGTGACTCAACAGTGTAAAGATGAGATGAGATGGTTGGATACACAGGAATGATTCTTAGGGTTAAGAATCCTCAAACAAGCTGCTGTATATTGCCCTAAATTTGCCGACATCTACCCGCCTCTGTCAGTGATGACCTTGTCACCCCTTAGTCCTGACTTTGCCCTTTTGGGGGGTCTCTCCATGTGATATCGGGCACTGTCATTATCAAGGAACTATAAGGTCCATATTTGCTTCAGTCTTTGAATCTTCCCGAGACCATGACACTCTTCTGCCCTCCTCAGTTCTTTAATAAATACGTGCCGAATGAACTCGAATTCCTTAAGCAGTTTTCTGAAAATGTAATCCTTTTTGTTGTTTACACCAAGTTTGTGGGCTTTTCTACATGAAAATGGGAATTGAGGGCTGCTTTTTCCAACTTGTAAATACTCTAGTGTTTTCTGTAGTCCTACTACAGAAGCCTCCAGAAGTTCATATTTTTGTTTTTTACAGAACACTGACTATTTCTCCTCATCAAATGAGTTTAAATAGACTCTGTTTACGTCCCAATTCCAATATCTACTTTTTAGGGTGTGCTTTCTTCCATATACAGATCAGTCCCATCCCTTGGGATATGCTTTCAAGTTTTACACTTAAAATAAAACAATCAAATAGTAGAGATATGTTACAGGAAGATTTGCTTTCAGGAAAAAATCCGTTGTCAAAGTTTCCTAGAGTAGGCAAGTCAATAAAGGGCTCATTTACTTCTACAAAGAGGGAAGGAAGAGTAATTAATAACAGGCTGGCAATGGGCTCCCTTTAAATTCTAATATGCTGAGAGTTGGGATTTCCATTTGAAAATGAGTAGGGCCTTTTACACATGTATCATTTAATTTGTCTTAGTTATAACACCATCCTTCCCTTTCCCCTTACCCATAACCTTGCATATAATTTATCTCAGATTTGAGAAATTCAGTGGATCAGCACCCACCTAAAAACCATGGGTCCTAAGGTTGCAGCAATGTATTCATTTTCCCTAGCTAGGGGGCATGTTAGCTCATAATAAAGAATCATAGGAAAATTGATTTAGAGCTGGAAGACACCAGAGAAGATACTGAGTCCAAGGAAATAGACCCAAAAAAGGGAAGGATATTTTCTTTTAAAAAATTTTTTTATTAAAGATATTATTTGAGTTTTACAATTTTCCCCCTATCTTGCTTCCCTCCCCCCACCCCCCACTGAAAGCAATCTGTCAGTCTTTACTTTGTTTCCATGTTGTACCTTGATCCAAATTGGGTGTGATGAGAGAGAAATCATATCCTTAAAGAAGAGAAGTCTAAGAGGTAACAATATCAGACAATAAGATATCTGGGTTTTTTTTTTTTTCTAAATTAAAGGGAATACTCCTTGAACTTTGTTCAAACTTCATGGCTTTTTATATGGATACAGATGGCACTCTCCTTTGCAGACAGCCCAAAATTGTTCCTAGTTGAACATCACTCCCATGTTTCTGTTAGGGTGTACAATGTCTTTCTGCTTCTGCTCATCTCACTCAGCATCAGTTCATGCAAATCCCTCCAGGCTTCCCTGAATTCCCATCCCTCCTGGTTTCTAATAGGACAATAGTGTTCCATGACCTACATATGCCACAGTTTGCTAAGCCATTCCCCAACTGAAGGACATTTACTTGATTTCCAATTCTTTGCCACCACAAACAGGGCTGCTATGAATATTTTTGTACAAGTGATGTTTTTACCCTTTTTCATCATCTCTTCAGGGTATAGACCCAGTAGTGGTATTGCTGGGTCAAAGGGTATGCTCACTTTTGTTGTGTAGTTCCAAATTTCTCTCCAGAAAGGTTGGATGAGTTCACAGCTCCACCAACAGTGTAATAGTGTCCCAGATTTCCCACAACCGGAAGGATATTTTCCAGGGACACACAAAAGGCAAATAACAAACCATAAAGGAAACAGAGCAATAAGAAAAAATTCTCACCCTGAACACATTCTCCCACAAATTACCATTCCACCAGTATGGAAAGGCAGCCACAGAAAGAATCCTTTTGGCCAGGGAACAAACATGGAAGACATCTGTTTAGAGAACTCATTTCCTCTAATTCACAATAAATGTCTACATCTATTCAAAGATATTGATTATTATGAGAACTCACTAATAAGCAGACAGAAGGCTTATTACCCTTCTATAACTTCAGGCAAGATTCAGGATGTACAAATATCAAGTCAAATAGCAGAGTTCACTTCAGGCTGATGTGAAATGACTGTGGAAAATGGCAAAAAGAAGCACCAAGAGAACAATTGACATTCATAGAGTACTCTGGCTTTCGAAGAATCTTTATATATACTTGAATATATATATATATATACACATACACACACACACACACCCAACTCTTCCTGTTGAGTAGAAATATAAATATTATTATCCCCATTTTACAGATGTGGAAACTTAGGTTCATAAAAGCTACAGGTTTTGTCCATGGTCATATTATTATTATTAAATATATAACAGGAAGGAGAACTGAAATAAAAACCACTGCAGTTTCTATAGTGCTTTAAGATTTACAAAATAAGGGCAGCTTGGTGGCACAGTAGATACAGCACCCGCCCTGGAGTCAGGAGGACCTGAGTTCAAATATGACCTGACCTCAGACACTTAATAATTACCTAGCTGTGTGGCCTTGGGCAAGCCACTTAACCCCCTTGCCTTGAAAAATCTAAAACAAAACAAAACAAAACAAAACAAAACAAATAAGATTTACAAAGTACTTGCCTACCAATCATCCTGTGAGGTAGTTGCAAAAGTATGATTGGGAGCATTTTGCAGAGGAGTAAATTGAGTTTGGGAATCTTCCTATGTCACCAACCTGGATAAGTGGAGATCCTTTTGAACTCTTACACCTATACTTTCCCCCCTACTATTGTACACTACAACGAGTAGAAGACAAAATGCACAGTCCTTCAGACTAAGGATTCACAGAGATACAAAGGAAGCATTCCCTGTTTACTAGCACCATATATTAAAATAAATGAAATGCTATCTTGGAGTCAGTATAAGATGAGTTTAAATCCTGCCTTTAACAGGAGCCGGATGATTCTGAGCAATCACTTAGCTGCTCTGTCCCTCAGTTTCATTATCTGTAAAATAAGGACAAGAATAAAGCTCACCGCCCAAGTGGTTGTAAGGATCAAATGAGAAAATATTTATAATGAGCTTGGTATAATGCCTGTCCTATAGTATGCCTAATATAAATGTTCCTTATTATTGGCATTATGATCATATTACTGCATATGTGAAAAGATGGGCAAACCTTAGCAATCTCTCTATAAAAACTCATCATTATTTCTGGCTGGAGGAAGAACCAATACGTTTAGAGAGGATAAAACAGAAGATCTACCTACAGTCAATAGTAGATAATTAGGGGGCACTAATGAAAAAGATCAGAATTCTGGCATTGAACCTTGAGGGGATCTGGGTAGTACAATAGACAGAGGTGAAACTATACCCCCTCCTCCTCCAAAACCCCAAAGCAACTCAATAAAACATATGGCACTATCAGCCAAGTCACTTTATGTGGAGCATGGAGTGTGTGAGGAAGGGCAGTTACATGAAATAAATCTAGAGAAATAGATTGATATCCATGACGTTTTCTATGTTATATCCTACACTGGGATTCAGGATGCCAGGGCTCTAGCCTTACTGATCATTGTTCCCTTAAGTGGAGGGCTATAATCTCTCTTGACCCGGTGAAAGGAGGGCACCATTATGAGTCAGAGGATCTAGACTCTTCCAATGACTTGTGACCTTGGGTATATCATCACTTCTCTGCAACTCAGTTTCCTCACCAGTAAAAATGGGGATAATAATGTATGCACTGCCTACGTAATAGACTGGTTGTGAATGTGTAATGAGCTAATTAATGTAAATTGTAAAATGCTGTCAATATTGTTGTTACCATATGTAAAATGAGACAACTGGACAGAGCCATTCTGAATTAATATTCTATTGCTCTATGAATGATTGTCAAACTTCCATTACACCTGTCAGGTCTGCGAAGAAATTATAGGATCCTAGATCCAAATCTGGAAGAGCATTTAGAAGTCATACAATCCACCCCCCCTTACTTCATAGATGAGACAAGTAAAGTCGAAGGGAAGTTAAATGACTTGTCCAAGATTACAAAGATGTTAAGTAGGTTAGACTTCAAACCTAGGTCTAGAAAGTTGTTTTTTTACAACCACTGTACTCCTGTTTCTCAAAGGCACATGTAAATTCTTCAGGATTATTCATGGTTTGTAGATTTTTCTCTTTTCATTGCTCTTCTCTGTTAGCACAGAAAATTGGCTTCAGTGCTACACTATGGAATGGTCTTTAGTGAAGCTAGACTTTTCTCCAAATAGATCATAATATGCAAGTTTCACAGCACCTGGATAACTGTTCCTTACGAAAGACAAGGTGTGTGTGCAGGGGCTTGTATAGTTTCTCTCCCGTTTCTCAAGTACTCAACAATCCAGATAAAGCCTTGTGAGCTGGCTCCGAATTTTGAGTGGCTTAAGAGGATTTTTCTGAGCACTGGTGATTGAGGAATGACCTTGGGGAATGGCAGCCTCAGAGGCCATCCCGAACAGTCAGCCTCGTGGAAAGGCAGAAAGGGACAGAGCAAGATCAGCCATTAGTAAAGGCTTTCTGAAAGATGCTCAGAATGTATCCCCTCATGGAGATCAATGGAATATTGTCAAGACTTTCAGATAAGCCAGGGGATTGGACTGAAATACTGAAATGGAATAGGATCAATGATCTTAGGAATGTTGGCATTCCTTACAGTGACATAGATTGAAGCTCATTTATGCCTGCCCATCTCGACTTTCATTTGTATTCTCCCATAAATTAGCCACAGGGAATACACGCAATGTGTTATGGAGACTTTGTTTTATTTCTCTGTATATTCCAAAGATGTCAATGGATTAACTATTCATTCATTATTTCTTGGTCTCACAAAATGACAAACTGATCTTTTTTATTAGTTTGTATCACCTTTGTTTTTTGTTTCAGTCATTTTCAGTTGTGTCTGACTCTTGGTGACTCCCTTTGGGGTTTTCTTGTCAGTGATACTAGAGTGGTTTGCCACTTCCTTCTCCGGCTCATTTTTCAAATAAGGAAACTGAGGGAAACAGGGTTAAATGACTTGCCTAGGATCATACTGATACTAAGGGTCTGAGGTTAAATTTGAACTCAGGAAAATGTCTTACTGATTCCAGTTCTGGCACCTCTATCCACTGTGCCATTTAACTTTCCCTATACCTTCTATCAGAACCTTTAAAACAAAAAACTTGGCCATGACCCATCTTTGCCCCCCAAAGACGATTATAAGACATATGGTATTGTCAATGTGGGACACTGCATAAACTTTGAGACTAGGTTAAAGTATTGGTTTCTTTTACTGAACTACATTTCCTTCCTCCTTCCCTTTTTATTTATTCTTATTCATTCAGATTCTTTGTAACTGTACTAGTTATGTGTAACCATGAGGAATAACCATAACTGTAAATATGTTCTCTGCCTTTTCCTGCCATTAGAGATGGAGTCTGGAGTATGCATCCATCCTCAGCACAATGGACCACACATTTCTCTTGGATGGAGGGTAGATTCAAAAGGATCCTAAAATGCTTTCAAATGTTTTCTAGTTTAGCCTCCTCATTATGCTGATGAAGAAACTGAGGCAAAAAATAGAGACTAAATTATTTATCTAAAGTCACAAAGACAATAAGTATCAAAGGTGAAATATGAAGCCAGGTTCTTACCTCTTTCTAATATGCCCCTATTAAAACCCAATGTATGAATTAGCTTTGTTAACACCCATTTTTTGTTTTTTGGGGTTTTTTTTTTTTTTGGTATTTTGTTGATGTCTCTTGTAAACCATTCATAAGCCTTTGCGTGACATGACCATCTGCGAGGCATATGAAAATAACAGACGGTTACCCTAATATCTAGGAAAATACTGACATTCCAAGGCTCTAAATTATTTGGACTCATCTGGCTGAATCTACATCACCACGAAGCCACTTAATGTTTGATTTCTGGGTTTCCGTTTCTTTTGACATGAGTAGCAGAAGTGGGGAGACCATATATTCTGGAGGTTGGAAGTGTTCCTCATCATTCTATTGAATTGTTAGAAGATGGATTTACAACTGACCTGGAGCAAGTATCAGAATGAAATTAGTCTCTGACTAGAACAGCAATCCAGTTTGCCTGGCTCTGGGCAATAATAGTATCATATCTGCCTCTTGCAAGGAAGGAAATTATTTCCTGATGTCATTTCCATCGTCTAAAGAGAATTAAAGCCTTGTAGCAAAATGCAAAACTGGTTTGCTGCAAGCTAGCTTCTGAGTAGAAGATAGATCACTCTCATAAACATATTTGCAGTTTGGTTATATGCTAATAATCCTCATTTACTCTTGAAAACACCATGAGTAGAAATGCCACTTTCCTGAAATACAGACCATGTGTCACTCTTTCTCAATGGCTTTCCCTTTTGTAACAAGGTTCTTGTCTAAGTCCTGGAAGGAAAATGCTCAATGATTTTCATGGCCTTGGCATTGATCTGGGCTAAATCTAGAATATTTTAAAAAATATTAAATTCAATTATTCTTGATGATTTTCAATATTTCATGGACGATATTATTATAAGCTCCATAAGGGCAGGGACCCTATAATTTTTTGTCTTTTTCACAATAATGCACATTATATATGTTAGGAAATAAATAAATATGTGCTAATTTAAATTAAATAAACCAAAAAATAAATCCTCTTTATAAGATTCAAAGGGGAAAAGAAATTGTGCATAAAGATTAGAGACATAACTAGTTCACATTCATGAACCTTTCATTGTACTGGAATAGAACAAAGAGGAAGGAAAGAGACTGTAAATCCCACTGGCTTTATATATCTGGGTTTGAACCCTGATGTTATAGTCTATATGTATCATCTTGGACAAGGTATGTGATGCCCCCCCGCGCCCAGTTCTCAGTCCCATTTATGAAACAAGGAAGATTGGACATTTCAGCATACTAGACAGTCTTCCATCTCTCCTAGAAAACTTTGTTTTTGGGAGCAGATTTGTTCCAACTGTTGTTATAGAGTAATAATATCTGAGCATGAAAAATCTTTAGAAAGCTAAAAATCATTGAATCTCAGAGTTGGAAGGAGTCTTAGCTCAACCCACTGCTGAGAAAGAATTTTCACTTTATATACAGCAAGAGGACTTGTCTCAAGAATGGGAAATGACAGTGCTTCCAGGTGTGGTGGTACCATGGCTCATTTTATATGTCCTTGGGTTATAAAATGGATATTTGCTGATGTAGTTTATTTTTATATTGCCTACATTTCCTTCTTTTCCACATCCAAAGAGTTATCTCTTATATATGTCTGAGCAGTAGTTGTTCAATTTTGATTAAATATTTTTAATAAGGGAGAACCCTCATTGGAGACAATGCTTTAAGAGATAAGAAATGCGCTAAGACCAGGAGCATCATGTTATGTATTATTTATAAATAAATATTCGATTGAAACATTAGTTTTCTAATGAGGGCTATGCAAACTCTTTTTAATAAACTGTAGTGTAATATCAGTGGCTGAAGAAATCTTAAAACTAATTCAGTCAATGAAGACATGTCTATTTGTCTACCATTTGTATTCATTGTTAGTTATTCTCTACTGGTTATAAACTTGAAGCCTCTTCTTGGTGTAGGGAAGGGGGTGGAAAGAAAAATGTTCTCTTTATGCATCTGTACTTTCCCTAATTCATTAGGAATAAGTGATTCCAAGCCCTCAGTGGAACTCAAGGTAAAGAAAAGCATTTGTGGAAAAGGCAGAAAGAGACTTTTTTTAAAATCTAGAGTAAGAAAATGCCAGAAAATGTAAGAATAAGAATAAGGAGTGAAGAAAGGGGGGGAAAAAAGAATGAAGGAAGGAAGGAAGGAAAGAGAAAAGGAATGAAGGCGGGGAGAGGCTGGAAGGGACAATTCAAAGGAGACAGAGAAAAAGTGAGACTATACAGATTTTATCTCTAATTCATTATGTCATCATGTATGGTCTATATATTGTTTCCTTCCTTTGACTCTTGATTACATAAATATATAATTATATATATGTATAAATATGCATTATGCATTAACTTATATAATATAGTTTTTAAGAATTCCTCTCAACTCTGAGTACAAAAAAAGGAGTATTCAAATGGGTTAAGTAAAATGGATAGAAATAATTCCTGACAACTTGTAGTCAAAGCTCTCTCTTAAGAGAAAAGCATTTAGGGGCAGTTAGGTGGCACAGTGGATAGAGCATTGGCCCTGGAGTCAGGAGGACCTCAGTTCAAATCCAGCCTCAGACACTTGATAATTGCCTAGCTGTGTGTCCTTGGGCAAGTCACTTAACCCCATTGATTTGCAAAAACCAAAAAAAAAAAAATAGGAGAACATTACTGAAACTGTGGCAAGCTATTAAGTGGCATCATCTCATTTTGTCTCTAAAAGCTTCAGAAGCATGATAAAGAAGAAGATTCCCCAGCCAAGTGGAGGTCTGAAGAGGAGATGGCAGCAGAAGCAGCTGAGCTCCGGGCGTATTTTCAGTAAAGAAGGCAAGTTACCTCACAATAATGCAGATAAGAGTTTGCAATAGTTCTTTGAAAAGGATAGGTTTATATCCTCAATGTTTAGATGACATGTAATAACCACAGTCAATCTGGTTTCATCTGAGTGGACTAGAGATATATCTTACAGTATTTAAATGAGGTTTTCCCGCAATATTTGGATTGCAATGGAGATCTATTTCTAAAAAATGAGACAGAAATAATATTTATATAACAATATGTAAAGATATATATCACATTCTATCTATATTCTACTTTCACTATGTATAGATTTTATCCATCATCTATATGTCTATAATCCATTGATAATTAGAGAGAGAGAGAGAGAGAGACAGACAAAGAGAGAGACAGAGACAAAGACAGAGAGAGACAGAGACAAAGACACACACAGAGAGAGGGAGAGCGCGCGCCAGAGAGTGAGCTGAGATAAAATACATGGAAACACCAAACTGTCAAGATCTTCATAGAGAGAAAAGGAACATAGAGAATATACACCAGATTACTAAAAATGACATCTAATTGTCAGAAAGAAGTGTGTGTGTGTGTGTGTCTGTGTGTGTGTTTCCCCTTTCAAAGATATCTCATAATAGGAATACAGCCTACATTTCCACCAGTAGAACATTAGATATTTATTGAGGATATTAGAGGGGCTATGAAGGATACAGGAATACAGTTCTGAACCTCAAGAAACTGAATAAAATAAAGGGACATGAAAAAATAGAGAGGGCAGTACAGATTGGATTAGGGACATTGAGGCTACCCTGGGAAAAAGAAGCAACATTAACAAAGGTGAGGATCATAAGCAGAGGAGCTCTTCCCATAGAGACACACATTGTTAATGCAGAGAGAACAGACTACAGAGGGTCCAAAAATCAATGATAGAACAATTTGGAGTTGAGGAAGGATACTCCAGCAGAAATGGTCTGCATCTGGAGTAAGTAGATTGGTTATGAAAGGGGACAAGAAAGAGCTTTTGTGAATGAAAATCTGATAAAAACTAACATGTCATGATGAGTCATTTATAATATTGGAGACATACAAACAGAGAGACGGAATAGAAAACTGGGAGGGAAAGTTTGAGGGCTGAGAAATGACAGCTTCCACAGCATGGGGGTACCATGAATTGCTTTTCTGTCCTTGTGTTATAAAATAGATATTTATTTACATATTTTGTTTTTATATTGCCCACTTTTCCTCCTTTATGTTTTCTCCCATCTCTTAGACTTAATAATTTTAAGTAGAAAACAGTAAAATCTACCAACACATTAAAAAAAATCAATGTGCATCTACACAAACATCTACTTACACTCACATATTACAAATACATTACTTATGTATGTGTGTATGCAAACACAGTTTCACTCTTGTCTCTGATCTCTGGAAAGTACCTGGGGAAATGTCTTCTCATATATTTTCCTTTCAAAGATCAAAGAGTGATCTTTGAAATTTACTAATATTCAATTTGGATTATTTTGCACTTATTATTCTTTTCATTTATATATCATTATAGTTACTCTGCATTTGTTTCTTGACTTTGCTTGCTTCATTTTGCATTAGTTCCTAAAAGTCTTTCCATGATTTTTATATTCATTATTCCATTTTTAAAATTTTTATTTTCCCCTAGTTACATGCAAAAACAAGTTTCAGCATTCACTTTTATAACTTTGAGTTCCCAATTCTCTCCCTTCTTCCCATCCCAATCCCCCTCATTGAGAAAGCAAGTTGCTGGATATATGTTAAAAATATGTAGTCATGAAAAACATTACCACAATAGTTAAGTTGTAAAAGTAAATATAATCCCTTCCCCCAAAAAAGAAACCACAGAAAAATGTTTTAAAAAGTATTAAAAAAAAAAACTTCAATCTATATTCAGACATCATCAGCTCTGTCTTTGGGATGATTAGTGTGTTTTATAATAAATCTTTCAGAGTTCCCTTGGGTCACAGCATTTCTGAGAAAAGGTAAGTCATTCACAGCTGATCATTCTCCATTGCTGTTACTATGTATATGTAGTTCATTTCCCATTGTAGCATGTAAAGCTTTTTTACTTATCCTTTTCATCATTTCTTTTAACAGAATAACTTTTCACCTTAATCACATGCCATAATTGAGAAATACACATACACACATATATGCCCTTTTCCTTCTTTTTTTCATCTCTTCTGAAATATAGACTTAATAGTGGCATTGCTAGATCAAAGGGTAGATATGGTTTTATAGCCCTTTGAGCACTAGTTCTATATTGCTCTACAGAATCATTGAATCTTTTCATAACTCTTTATTGAATTTATGACTTATTTTTCCTACATCCCCTTCAATATTTGTCATTTTTTCTTTCTAACCTATTAGCCAATTCAGAAGGAATAAGGTATGATCTCAGAATTGTTCCTACAACACGTTTCTCCTGTTAGTAAATGAGGAATTTTTTAATGATTTAAATAGATAGTATTGATAACTTCATATGAAAAATATTCATATCTTTTGATCATTTAGAAGTTGGGAAAGGGCTCTTATTTTTCATAAATTTGCCTCACTTCTCTATGTTTGATAAATGCTGTCAGAGAAACTCATATTATTATTTTTCTCATACTTGCTATTGTTAACTGTATTTCCCTCCATCCTATTCCTCCACTCCCATTTATTCTATTCTCTCTCTCTCTCCTTTCATCCATTCCCTCCTCAAATGTTTTGCATTTGCCTGCCCCCTTCTACAATCTATCATCTCTTCTATAATCTTCCCCTGCCTTCACCCACTTTCTCCCATCCCTTTCCTCTCCTACTTTCCTCTAGAGTGATATAGTTTTTTTTTTACCCATTTGAGTGTGTATGTTATTCCCTCTCTGAATCAATTCTGGTGAGTATTAGGTTCACTCATTCCCCCTTATCTTCCCCATCTCCCACTCCACTACAAGTTTTTTTCTTGCCTCTTTTAAGTAAATAACTTACCCCATTCTGCCTCCCCCTTTCCCTTTCTTCCAGTACATTCTTCTCTTATCCATGAACTTCATCTTTTAATATATTAGCCCTTTGATTTCAACTCCCCCTGTACCTTGGCTATATATGTCTCCTTCTAACTGCCCTAATATATGAGAAAGTTCATTTAAGTTGTCAGTACCATTTTCCCAAGCAAGAATATAAACAGTTCAACATCATTAAGTTCGTTATGATTTCCCTTTCCTTTTTTACCTTTTCATGGTTCATTTGAGTCTTGTATTTGAAAATCAACTTTTCTGTTCAGCTCTGATATTTTTATTACAAAATTTTGAAAGTCCCTGATTTCATTTAAATTTCCATCTTTTCCCCTGAAAGAGTATTTCAATTTTTGTTGGATAGTTGATTCTTTTGCCTTCCAGAAATATTCCAAGCCCTATGATCCTTTAATAGAGGAAACTGTTAAATCTTGTGTTATTCTGACTGTGGTTCCATGGTAATTGAACTGCTTCTTTCTGGCTGCTTGTAATATTTGCTCCTTGATTTGAGACCTCTGAAATTTGGTTAAGAATATTCCTGGCAATTTTCCTTTTGAGATCTCTTTCAAGAGGGGATCAGTGGATTCATTCAATTTCTATTTTACCTTCTGCTTCTAGAATATCAGGACAGTTTTCCTTACTCATATTTCAGAAAAGTGATGTCTAGGATCTTTTTTTGATCATGGTTTTCAGGTAGTTCAAGAATTTTTAAATTATTCCAGTGAGATATTTCAAATTTTCTTGCAGTTTTTCATTATTTTGGTTTTGTTTTATTGTTGATAGATCATCATCAGCTTCCCTTTGCTCCAGTCTATATTTTAAGGAATTATTTTCTTCAGTGAGCATTGGTATCCCTTTTCCATTTGACCAATTCTATTTTTTAAGGCATTATTCTCCTCATTGACTTTTTGGACCTCTTTTTGACCCAGTCTCATTTTTAAGATGTTATTTTCTTCAATATTTTCTATCTCCTTCATCAAACTGCTGATTCAGTTTTTTTGTGATTTCCCCACATCACTTTTATTTCTCTTCCTAATTTTTCCTCTACCTTCCTTACTTGATTTTCAAAATCCTTTTTGAACTCTTCCCTGTTTTAAGATCAGTTCATGTTTTTCTTGGTGGCTTTGAATGGAGAAACTTTGACTTTGTTTTCTTCTTCTGTGTATATATTTTGATCTTTCATTTGACCAAAGTAAGTGTCTATGCTGGAATTTTTTTCTTCTCTTATTTAGTCATTTCATCAAGGTGAGGCTTTTCTTCCTGGGTGGAGGATGCACTGTCCTAAATTTTTGGGGATTTTGCAACTGTTTTCAGAGATACTTCTAGGGATTTGCAAATTTTCAATTCTTCCAAGGTCTTATGAGAGTTTATGACAATTCTCCTGGCCTGTCTGTACTCCGATCTGTGGTGTTACTTTTTTCCCCCTGGAACTATGAAGAGGGTTCCTACTTTGCTGGGACCATAAACTCTGTTATGCTTCTGCTCCTTTTTCTGGGATTGGGGGGCCCCAAACTGAGATATGGATGATGCCACAGAGTACTACCTCAGTGATAGAAAAAAGACCCATCAGAATCTCCTTCTGACCCCCTTAAATTCATGGACTGAGAGCTCTGGAAGCAGCTACTGCTGTTGATTCAGTGGTTCCTGAGGTCAGCTTCTGGTCTGCTGAGGTCTGTACTGGACTGTGTTCCAATCTTACCTGGTGTGGCAAAATTCTCCTGTAGACCTTCCAGTTTGTCTTTGGCAATCCATGTGCTGAGAGGTCTGAAAACCATCACTGCTGCCACTGACCCAGTTGCTTGGCTTCCTGGGGCTGGGACTGGGGCTATTTCTCTCTGGTTCTCTCTGGTTCCACTCTTGCTGCTCTGGGCTCCTCTCTCATCTTGATGCAACAGATTCTTTTTAATGATCTTCCAAGTTGTCGTGGACTGAAAAATTGTTTCATTCAGTCTTTTTGTGTCACTCTAGAATTTGGTTAGAGTCATTATTTAGTAGTATTTGGAATGATTAGGGGGAGAGTTCAGGTGAGTCCTTGCCTTTAGTCTGCCATCTTGACTCTGCCTCCCACATTCATTATTTCTAATAGCACAATAATATTTCATTAAAATTATGTACTACAATGGGTTAGACCATTTTTCAGTGGATGGTGAATTATTTTGTTTTCAGGTATTTACTGTCACAAAAGTGCTGTTATAAATATTATAGTGTGTATTGAACCTTTTTTAGTCATGACTTATAATATATATATATATATATATATATATATAGTTATATATATCTAGTTGTAGAATCTCTGAGTCAAAATATGTGGTCATTTGTAGTCATTTTATTTTCATAATTCAACTTTTCCTTCTAGAGGGGTAGGATAAACTCACAGGGGCTTGAGTTTGAAATTTTAATACTTACAAAATGGTCATCAATTGCTAGGAATTATGGGATGATTAAGTTAGTACTGGTGATTTCATAGCTAAAGTTAGGTGGATTCCTTGAATTTTATTATCAAAAAGGAAGAATGTAACTGAGAACAAGGATACTCTGAATTGTGCCACTAAAAATATTGAAGCAGCTAGCAGCATGGAAGAAATGGTGAGAGGGTAGAATTGAGAAGATAGCAGCAAGGACTTAAGAATATAGCAGGAGAGTTAGCTGATAGTCTTTTTATTCTCTAAGCTGGGTTTGGAGTTGTTGACTAGCTAGAGAAAATCTGCTGCTGATTGGAAGAGAGCTCAGTCCTTTTGACTGACATCCAACATCTATAACTTGAAAGTGAAGTGAAACTTTTATGAGGTGTTTGCTATTCTCTTCTGCTGACTGATTTAATAAGGGGAAAAGTATACTCTGAGATTTAAAGGATGCTGTTTGTGAAATACAGCATCCTGATGAACTAATTTATTCACTTCCCTGGTTTAGGAGAATAGCTCCTCATTATAGTAGCATAGCCTCTCCATTGCCCTTTTAAGGGTAATTGTGAATTAATTGTCATTGCTTCATCAGTTTAAAAAATTAAATAGTTAATTTACCAATCAGGAGAATGGTAAACACTGGAAAGGCAGCAGTTAGCTGAGAAGAAAGCTTTATTGTGGTATAGATGGACTATGAAGGAACGAAGAATAGTGATACCTACAGTAGAGTTAAAAGTTGTCCTAAGCAGGTGAGTTGTCTTCATTCATGTATCTTTGTTGTCTATGATATGATGATATTTAGTTACCTTAATGTATATAGTTTCTTTACCCAGGCCTTAATTTTGACTATTTACTTTGTCTTAGTTTCTAATTTTATTAGATTATTATGAGATTTTATTATTTATTATTCAATATAATTTGATTATTATCTGATACCATTATTTATTAGATTATTATCTAATACTATTTATCCATTCTCCCCCCATGAATATTGTTTATATTTGTAGGAGAGTGTGAACCAGACTTGTATGGACTGTCATGTTTTCATTATTCCTATATTTCTCTTATACTGAGTAACTGAGTTGTGTCAATTTTTCTTCTTTTTGCCTCATCATTAAGCAATTGTTATGTTTTTAGGATTGAATGATGTCATCATTGTGAATGCCATATAGGAGGCCAGATTTGGGGGTTCATACCATTTTACATAGCCATAGAATGAGGCAGCATGATGAAGTGGGTCAAATGTTTAGTTAGATTTAAGATGACCTGGGTTTAAATCCCTACTCAAACATGAATTAGTTATGTGACTCTCAACAAAGCCCTTGAAATTTCTGGGCATAAGTTTTCTTGTCGTTAATGGGGACAAAGTACTCACCCCAGAGTCTTTATGAGGATCAAGTGAGATAATGTATGGAATATGTTTGGTTTTAGCTTTAAAGTATCATATAAAGCTAGTCATAGAGAAGTTTTGGTTAGGGAGTTGGCTTCAAAAATGGAAAGACCTGGATTCAAGACTTACACATATTTTATATAACCCACCCAATTTTGAAGGTCTCTGGGCAATTCTCCAAGATTAAATATTGCAGAAAAGTTGCTAATTTTTGGTAGAAGTTTCCTCAAAGGAGGGATCCTTTTACTGATACAATTATATGTCTATTCCCATGTTGTTATTATAATTGTAACTATTATTATTTTAGCTCCTTAACCTTAGTGGTCATGTGTTTCATAGGAAAGGCAAACTATGAGCAATACCTTTTCTAGTTATCAAAGGACGAATTAAGAAAGCCCCATGGGGCAGAGGCAATAGAGGTGGAAAAGAAGACAAAAAGGGACATGCTGAAAGATCAGTTATGGGGGATGAAAGAGAGGAAGTGTCCAAAGAAGAATGCAAATTTTCTTACTGAATGTTAGGTGAATTTGGTGCCATGATAAATCTATTTAAAATCACCTTCCATTTAGAATATTCCAGTGTCCTTGTGACATCTCAAGAAGCCATTGAGACTAGTTTTGTGTTGTCTAATTGAACAATGGGTGTCATTAGAATTTTTTTTAAAGAAACGTTTATTTATTCATTTAGATTTTTTACAAGAAATGGGGTTGGGTGACTTGTCCAAGGTCACACAGCTAAGCCAGTATTAAGTGTTTGAGGTGAGATTTGATCTCAGGTCCTCCTGACTCCAGGACTGGTGCTCTATCTACTGAACCACCCAGTTACTCCTGTTTATTCATTTTTTAAACATACTTTTCTTTTTAAATTTTGAGATCTAAATTATCTCCCTCCCTTCCACCCATACCTCACCCACTGAAAAGGCAAACAAAATTATATCAATTAATTATATATGTGAAATCTTGCAAAATATATTTCCATATTAGCATATTATTCCCCAACCAAAAAAAGAAGAAAGTATACTTCATTTGCACTTAGAGCTCATTTCTCTCCCTGCAGGTGGATAACATTATTTCACCATGAGTCCTCTGTAATTGTCTTAGATAATTGTATTGATCAGAGTAGCCAAGTCTTTCAGAGTTGATCATCATTATAATACTGCTGTTACCATGCACAATGATCTTTAGGTTCTTCTTAATTTACTTTTTCAGTTCATATAGGTCTTGCTTTGCTTTTTTTCCCTTTCTGAAATCATTCCCTTCATTGTTTTTATAGCACTCCATCACAATCATATGCCACAATTTGTGTAGCCATTTCCTTGTAGATAAATGCAATCTCAATTTCCAATTCTTTGCATCACAAAAAAGTGCTGCTACAAATATTTTTGTACAAATAGGTCTTTTTTCCTTTTCCTTCTATCTCTTTGGAACACAGACCTAGTTGGTGGCTCAAAGAGTATTCAAAGTTTACAATCTTTCAAACGTGGTTCAAAATTGTTCTCCAGAATAGTTGGACCGGTTCACAACTCCAACAGTTGTTGGTGCACTGATTTTTTCCTCATCCCCTCTGGCATATGTTATTTCAGAGAGGCAGAAGTAGCATCTCAATTTTGCTTTAATATGCTGTTTTCTAATCAATGGTGATTTAGAGCATTTTTTCACATGACTATAATTACCTTTGATTTCTTATTCTGAAAAATTCCCTTTTCATATTATTTGACCATTTATTAATTGAGGAATTATCCTTATTTTAATGAACTTGACTCAGATCTCCATATATTTGAGAAATGTAGCCTTTATCAGAGAAACTTTCTGTAAATGTTTTGATATTATTTCATTATCTATGGTACCATATTTCCCAGATTATCTCTTTAGATGCCTACTGGTTGTGTGAACCTGAGCAAGTCACTTAATGCTTTGCCTCAGTTTCCTCATATATAAAATAAGTTGGAAAAGAAAGTGGCAAATTGCTTTGTTATTTTTGCCAAAAAAACCAAATGGATTTCCAAAGAGTCAGATATGACTGAAATGACAGCAACAACAAAATTTTTGCTTTTACTTTATCCGAAATCATGATTTCTATCCTTGTTTTTTTTTTTTTACTTCAGCTAAAACATATTAGATTCTGCACCAGCCCTTTATTTTAACTCTGTGTGGGTCTTTCTGTTTCAAGTATGTCACTTGTATACAACATTTTGCTGGATTCTGCTTTCTAATATATTTTGCTATCTGCTTCCATTCTGTGGGGGAGCTCATCTCATTCACAATTATGATGATTAATTGTGAATTTCCCCTTTTCAATATTAGAATTTAACAGAGATAGCACCATGCTACCCATGAGTAATTATGATTTCAGTTGGCAAGTAATTTTATTGTATTTTCTTGACACTGTGAAATTAGTTTTCTCCTTTTCCGTTTGGACCTATTGACTCAATAGCATCTTATATAATTTTATAAGGGTTTCTTGTTCTTTTTCCATCTCCTTTATATGTTTCTGATTGATATTTTCTAGCTTGTTTTTATCCTGGAGGTGGTAAAACCCAAGAAAACCATAATGCTTGCTATTGTCATGCAGCAGCCATGAGAGATCTCTGCCTATATTGTAGCATACACACACATATACACACAACAGCAACAACAAAGAAGCTCATGTGACTTGAGTATCCACTTCATAGCTTGTAGTGTCTTGATTTTCATGGCAAATCATTGGTTTGAAAAAATGCATCACTAATGCTAGGGGGAGATTTCAAAATTTTGAAATTTGGGGGATAACTAGTTGGTACAGAGGATACCTAGCTGTATGGCCTTGGGCAAGTCACTCAACTCCATTGCCTTGCAAAAACAAACAAATAATTAAATAATTGCACACTAGTCTCTGTCTCTCTCTCTCTCTCTCTCTCTCTCTCTCGCTCATAGAGTTTGACAGCAAAGAAATATTCCTTTTCTCCACATTACTTGGATAGATTGAACTATCACTATGTCTTAACTTTAAGGGTTCCAAAATCTTTAACCATCAGGATTTATTGTAGATTAAGGAAAGTAGAATGGATCAGAAGTTCCTGTCAAAGGCAAAGATTTTGTTGAACTTGTGATACAAATTCATTACTGTCAAAGCCCATTGCTTCTTTCTTAACCAAAGACTTCAAGCAGCAAGGTCTGCTTAATTTCCTTAGGGATAATATTTATGTATATATATTATATAAAATGTATGTATATGCATATATAATATATTTTATAAATATATATACATGTTTATGTGTATGTCTATCTGTCTATCTATATCTCTCTTTCTATCTATCAGTCCATACAGAGAAAGCCACCCTAGACCACCAAGCACCACACTGATCTATAGTGATAAAGTCTTTTGCACTCCTTCTTCTAGGAATAGTAAAATATGCACAGGCAGTATGTGATTGACCATCAGTCAAGGGCCACCAGGGAAGCCTAGTTTCTGCAATCTTTCATTCATTGACTGCAGAAAATGAACTATATAGGAGAAAGGCTGTGGTAAAGTCTTCAGGACAATGGCGAACAGCTGCTTTTCCTTTCTTATGGCTCAATTGTCCTGGCTCCCTTTTTATAATAACAATATCCAGATACATCTATAATGCTCTCTAACATTCTGAGAACAGAAGAATGTGTGGGTCTGTGTTTAGCAATTTATCAGTGATCTGATTATCTGCTCTCCAAAAGAATGGGAGGTCTAATGGGAATTTTATGCAGGGTGTCTCCAAGGTATTAGTGTAGTTTCACTACAGTTTGAATTTCATTTTTAATTTAAAAATAGAAGATTTGGTCTTGTTACTCTTCACTTAAAAAGTTGACCAGATGCCCAGCCTTGCCCACACATGCTCATTATTTTTCTGTGAGTCCTGCCCTTTCCTCTATTACAGTCAAACATGCTTCCCCCTGGAAGCTGTAACTGAAAGACATCTATTTCTACTTGTTACTCTTATATGTCCCCAAGCACTAAGCACAATGTGCTGTACAAGGCAGACATATAATAAACATTTGATGAATGGATGTATAGATATGTACCACTAATGAAAAATACAGGTGAAGTCATAGACCTATCAACCTCATGCACCCAATAAACCTGGACAGCAATAGCATCCCTCAGGCTGATTTCTGGGTTTTTTTTCCATTCTCCATAGACAGACACAAAGATAAATGATCTCCCCTGAGAAAACGTCAGTCTCACAAGTACTGGTGAAATATAGATCATGCAAAAACATACCAGGTGGACAGGCTTGGCTACTAAAAATGTCAAAAGGACAGTCTCCAAAAATACTAAACTTCTAGAACGTCTGAAACTTTTTAGTAGGGTAGAGGTACAATGGTCACAAGAAAAGAAATGGAAGTCCCAATTTGTTACTGACCTTGTGTAGAAATAGGATATGCATAGATGAATGCTCCACCTGAACGCTTGGCCAATATCAGTTCCTGGACAGCTCCTTCTGACTTGCCTTTAGTAATATGAAGAATCCTTTTACCATTGTAGTAAATGAACCATAGTAATAGGATTATAGATTTATACTTGGAAGGGACCTTACAAGTGATGTAACTGAGTCTCAGTGGTATCAAGTGAGCATATATGTGATAATTTGGGGATGGAGGAAGAATATGTTCTTAGGGAGATTAATAAAGACTTCAGAGAGAATAAATGCAGTAACTAACTCACAAAAACCCCATTATTGTTGCTATTTTCTTTGTGAATATGAAAGGTGAGCTTCAACCTTGTCTACTCGGTAATCTTTCGGTTCCTCCCCCCCCCCTTTGAAATTTCATTTCGTATTTCAAAGGCAAGTTCAGATTTTCTTAACCTTTTTCACTTCACTGCATCATAGTGGAACATTCCTAGAAGTCAGAGAATCTGGGTTTGAATGCTGGTTCTGTCCTTTGTGACCTGTTTGACATTGGGTAACTCTTTCCCTTCTTTTCCCCTCAGTTTCCTCATCTGTAGAATGAGAGACCTGGAGTAGGTGATGTGTATGACCTAAATTCATAGTGCTTCAGAACCTTTATCAGAAGCAGATGAAATTTGCTGGTTTGGTTGGGGGGGGTGATAGTTAGCAATAATCTCCTGACTCAAGTGGCAAGGTCTATATTTGTTTTTTGTTTTTTTTTTATTTAGAGAGGCACTAGCAAGACAAAAGCATGTAATGCTCAGAAGCCCTCATAAAAACATAAAATGCTACAGATAATTACCACAGAGGGAAAGGAGAAATACCTAAAGTCATAATGGAAATCAAGTTAAGAATGGACTAGAATTCAGGCCTCCTAATTCCCATTCCTGGATTCTTTTTGAGATATACATATAGGATATATCACACATGACTTATATACATACACATACACATACCTATAGACATGTACATACACCTATACACATGTGAAGAAGGAGGAGGAGGAAGAGGAGGGGAGGGGGAGGAGGAAGAGGAATGGAAAAGTTCAAGAATGAGAGTCAGGAGAATTGGGTTCAAATACCTTCTTAGGCAGTGATTTCCAGTGTGACTGTAGGTGAGTCCTTTAATATATAAAGTCAACTTACTAACTGACTAGCTATTTATCCATGCACATACATATGTGTATATACATTTATATTCATCTATACACACATTGTTGGGGGGCAGGTACATATATAATGCTTTTCAGCTAAAAGGCATTCATTAAAGACCTATCTGGCACCAAAATGGAACATAAATAAATACTTCATTCTGGGGAGGAGGAAAAAATGAGATAAATACTGTTTTTAAGGTCTTTATATTCTATAGGGACATGCACACACACACACACAAATATATATATATATACTTGATCCCTGCATGCTGGAGCCCCATTAATATGATATTAAAAAAGAAATCCATCCTCATTTTATTTTCTTGTTATATGTTCTAATTGGCATTTCATGTTTTGGGGTTATTATTCCTTTTTCTATTTCTACATTTCCCTGGAATACAGTAATTCACTTCTCAAGTTCAATAAAATATTCTTTTTTTCTTTATGAGTACTTAGGATCATAGTGATGGGTATCAGAGAGGACCTTTGAGATCATCTCATCCACATTCCTCATGGGCACACCTGCATTCCGTTCTTTATCCATTCTTTTAAAAGAAAAGATGTGTTCCATCTTTGAAGGAAGATTTCTATATCAAAACCATTTATCCTACATTCTTCTTCCACTACTCCCTCCCAAGCTCAGCTCAGTTTGGGGGGAAATGTTGCTTGGTAAATGTGATAGTCATATCCCCTAACTCAGGTGGAAGGTAGGAGCCAGGAACATTTCCACACTTCCTGTGTCAGCAATGCTTGTTCGTAATTCATCACACCTTCCTCTGCGCTCTCAGTTTTTACATATAATTGGTTGCCTCTCATTTACTCATAATAGATCTGGGCAATTCCAAAGCAACTGAGTCAGCCCAAAATGGTATTATTAGTCGTTACAGAGGCTCTGGCAAGCAAAATTATGTGATGACACTAGCATTTTTGAAAAATAACTATATTTTCTGCAACTGGACCATACTTATATCATAATCATATAAGTTGGAGATGGCAGGGGGAAAAAAGATGGATTACGTTACTTAGCCCATCCTTTGATCAGTGCCAGAGAGCTTAGAAGGAAATTCTGATCTCAGAAATCAACCTGTTTACAATGGAATCATTCAAAGAGATTTATGAAATTTAATTATGAAATTTCAAAGAAGCAAATTATGTCTATTTCTTCCCTCAGTTCAACTTAATTCAATTCAATTGAACAAGGGGACAGCTAGGTGGTGCAGTGGATAGAGAACCAGCCTTGGCATCAGGAGAGCCTGAGTTCAAATCTGGCCCCAAACACTTAATAATTACCTAGCTGTGTGATCTTGGGTAAGTCATTTAACCCATTTGCCTTGTTAAAACCCCCAAAACAATTCAATGAAACAAAAATATTTAAAATACCTAATATGTGAAGAACACTTCAGATTTAATGAGATACTTAATTCAACAAGTTTTCATTATTATATATTATATCATATTTTATATTACATCATATGTTATCATGTCCTATCATGTAATCTTTTAAAATGTTTAATATGTTATATTTTAGTACAGTATGGCATGCTATGGCATACCATGGTATATGGTATGGTATGGTATGGTGTAGTGTGGTGTGGTGTGTTGTATGGCATATGATACAGTATAATACAGAATAGTACAGTACAATATAGTATAGTATGGTATGGGTATGGCATGGCATAGCATAGCATAGCATAGTATAGTATAGTTTAGTAAAGAAGCCGTGTTGTATAGTGATAAGAAAATTGGAAGTCAGGAAGACATGGGTTCAAGTCCCATCTAATATAAAACTTCTTAGAGAACCTTGGATATATTACTTAATCCTTCAGTGCTCAAAGAAACTCTCTTTTGCAGAGAATATGTGAGCCTACCTTGTAGAGAGAGTTCTATATATCAAAGAAATCACAGATACAATCCACATTATAATTATTTTGAAGACTGCTTCCAATCAACCTTTTAAAATCTGGGATCCTCCTCTTAGAATTAAGTTACCCACTTGAAGATGATTTTCCCCCCACTGGTCCAAATAAAGTGGGATTATCAGTGTACTGTTGGTTATGAAAATGGAAAAGAAAAGCTCTCTCATTAATGGCCAGTAAAGTGGCCTTAAAGATTGCAGTGGTAGTTTTTTAGAAAAAAAATATAAATTTTGCATCAGCAGTTAAGTTAAAAGTTCTCAGGTATTTTCATCTTATCTGACCAATAAAAAGTTGTATGCTCTGATAATAACTGTATGTGTGGGCTTTTGATTTTGCAATTCAATTAATTTTGCTTAGTGTGTATTGTGTTCTTAGCACTGAGTTAATTAAAAAGTAGATAAAAAGAGGAATAAGATGCTGTTTTTAATCTGTAGGAGCTAATAGCCATATACATACATATATATATATACACACACATACACACACACACACATACACACGAAAAGAAATCATTGTTATTAAGATTTAATTTAAGAATGATTAATACAATTAAAAAATGTATGATTAGGGGAAACTTTTAGAATAGTGAATTAATGAATAAATGGTTGAATGAATTTTTAAAAGCATTTATTAATTTATTTTCTATGTGCTAAGTACTAGGGATATAAACATAAAAACAGATGCAATCTCTGATCTCAAGAACTTACATTCCAAAAGGAGAAGACACCAGGGAAACTACAGGAATGATGAGTGACGTCATTGAGCAATTGGTTGACATGATATTCCATGATAGTACTGATTTGCTTAGTTTTCAATGACACACATCATGAAATATTGGTACAGAAAGAATTCCTTTCTGTTTCAAGGTCTCAATCTCCAGAAAGGTCTCTCTTCTAAAATCCCCTTCAGGATGGAATTTTACAAGAGAGTAATCAGTTTTCTATAGGCCCAAAACACATGGAACTTCAGGGAAGTGTGAAGTGGTTTAAAGACAAAGGTAGATTTTGGACAGAATTGAGTTTATTTTTTGCCTGGAGCTAGAGTGGAATAGAGGAAGAAGAACTATTCAGATTACGGCCAATGGATCAGAAAATATAGCCTAAGATGACATGAGCCTACCGTAGGGACATATAAGGAAGTTTCTGGGTATCTAAGTATCATAGTGGATAGAACACTTCCCTGACCTGAAGTCAGGAAGACCTGGGTTCCAATCTGGCATCAAACTCTTATAAACCATGTCATCCTGGGCAAGGCAAATGCATCCTGTCTGCCTTTGTTTCCTTTTTTCTTTTAGGTTTTTTTTTTTTACCAGGTAATGGGGTTAAGTGACTTGCCGAAAGTCACACAGCTAGGTAATTATTAAGTGTCTGAGGCCAGATTGGAACTCAGTCCTCCTGACTCCAGGGCCCGTGCTCTATTCACTGTGCTACCTAGCTGCCGCTGTCTGCCTTTATTTCCTTACATTTTCCTGTAAAATGAACTAGAGAAGGAAATACCAAACCACTCCAATATTTTGCCAGGAAAAACATCAAATGAGGTCACAAAGAGCTGGACAAACTAAAAATGACTAAACAGTAACAAGAAGATAATATGAAATCACTGAGACAAATGGGCAAAGTTCTTACTTAGATAATGGATTTCTCTACTAGCTACCCTTTGTTTTAGCTTCATGACCTCCCTACTTCCTTTTCAAAGACAAACATTTTCATTGTGCTTTATGATATTTAATTTGGTCCTCACAACAAACTCTGTGAGCTAGATTATTCCTTTTTCCCAGATGAAGAAACAGATTCAGGGATGTTAAACAACTTTCCCAGGGTTAAGTGACTCACCCAAAGTCATAAAGTTGTATTAGAGGCAATTATTGATAAAGGTAAAACTCTTCCAAGTTATATCCCTTGCCCTCTGAGTTCCTTCCTTTACAGATACCTTCCATTTCTATGAGTTTTATTATGAATTCTTAGTCTTATTTCAATAGGTTATTTAAATTTTATCAGTTTACATAGATGAAGTAAATAAAAGAAATATTAAAGTAAAGTTTAGAAAATGAATTAAATTTAATTTTGAATTATTGGAGTTGAGTAGATAATAAAATGCTTCCACTATCTCAATTATTCACCTGCACCAGCCAACCTCACTTGACCCTGTGGTTAAGACTTTCACTAACACCTAGCATGTAGTGACTGGGTTATTTATATGGTATTAGAAAATGGATTAATCTTGTTAGCAGTTGTTGCTTAGTCATTTCCCCATATATCTGACTCTTCTTGACTCTATTTGTGGTTTTCCTGTCAAGCATACTAATGTGGTTTGATACCTTTTTCTCCAGCTCATTTTACAGATAAAGAAATTGAAACAAACAGGGTTAAGTGATTTACCCAGGGTCACACAGTTGGAAATTGCTGGAGGCCAGATTTGAACTCAAGTAGATGAGTTTTCCTAACTCTAAATCCTCATATCTATTCACTGTACTTCATAGTTGCAATTTCTTGTTAACTGAATCACATTATCGGTTGGTTTTGCTGATTGATTTTTATCTTCTTCCTATTTTTTTCTTAAATTTTTTTTATGACTCCCAGGGAGAGTAAGGGATACAGGATGTGATAAGAGGCAGGTGACATAAGGGATCCAAAAAAAAGTATTTTGGAGAGTCAAAAGTGTAATCACATTAGGCAATGTAAAAATAAAATTTCAATTAAATATGTTTTTTAAGTATCCCCTTTTTTGGCTCAGCTAGCCTATCTTCCTGGCTGTGTTGTAAGGGTGGGAAAGCAACAGATCTGATCAGTGGATTTGAGAAATGCTAGATAAAAGGAAAGAGGGCACACTTTCACTGTTGGTGTTTCTTCCACATTGCAGGTCATAGTAATGAGTGGAAGAGGACAAAGGAGAAAACCTATGGAGCCTCATTGCAACAGAGCAGGGGAGCTTTTTTCTGCCATTTGGATAATTATAACATCATTTACTGGCCATAAAAAATTATCAACATAAATAATAGTCTGCTCTATTTGGTCAGAAATTTAATTAATTCATCCCTAAAAAGCTCCTAGATTTATTGAATTTTGAGTCTCACCAGACTTAAAGTTGAGTTTGTGATTTTGCAGGTTTTATATGACATCCCCCTGCTCCTGCAATAGCTATATGGTTGTAAGAATGAGGTGTCCCTCCCAAAGTGAGAGATATAGGCATTTTCCTGGTGCTGTACTGGAGTGAGGAAGAAATTATAGTTCTAGATGGGTGGATCATATCCTTGGGCTGCCTAGAATCTTTGACTCAGAACATTCTCAAGATTTTTTGAAATTTTCTTTATGAAAATAGCCTCTCAAGAATAGAAGGCAAATGTAAAAAAAGCTAAAGAATAGAGAAATGGGGGAAGATTGAAAAGGCATACTTTGTCCCACTTCTAGTCAGAGACAATAGGGAAACCAAGTCAACATGAGAGGAACTGCTGACCTGAAAATAACTTTGAAAAGCCAGGGCATTCATATCTCAATCCCATAGAAAAACAGTTCAGAATCAATGGAATTATAAGACCAAATCAAAATTGCAGACAAAGATGTTTCCACTGTAGCTACCATCTGCTCTTGTGTATAAAGTACCAATTGCTAGAATATGCCTTTTAAAAGAAAGAATGAATGTGGTAAACATTTTAGTATTTTAAAATCAGGCCCCAGGGTAAAATGAGACATTTGCTTCCCAGCACTTTTCTTGGAAATTACTTCATAGAACATTAGCCAGACCTATAACCCAGTGAAAGGACCATAAACATATTCCAAAGCCTAATATGAATGACTTCTATATTACCTATACCTATGTCCCCTCCCCATTACTTTGAATAAATTAGAGTGCTTTTCTATCATCTCCATTTCACTAAAATTCTCCCTGTAGTTTCTGCTTACCTATCTGTTTTATTGGTTTCCCTGATAGAATACAAGCTTCTTGAAAGTAGTCACTGTTTTGTTTTTGTTGCTGTTGTGTCTCTGGGGCCCAAAAGAGTATCTTGATAAATGCGCTACTGTTGAGTTTGTGAACACCAATGAGTTATCAACACTAAAAATCTTTGGGCCTCTATTTCCTCTCCTCTGTAATAGGGAGGCTAAAATACTTGGTTCATCTACCTCCCAGGGATGTGATAAGGGCCAGGTGAGATAAGAAATGCAGAAAAAATACTGTGAAGAGTCAAAAGTGTTATCCCAATGTTAGGTATTAACATTATTTTCTCATTGGCTTCCATTATTACCGTAGTGATGTTTTTTCTTGAGTAGAATAAAATAACCCCAGCACATAATAAAAAGCTTCTTAAGAACACTAACATCACTTGAGAGAGCAGGATACACTTGTTAAAGGTACCATCAATGAATTGGATTCTCCTTCAGCAGATCTGAAAGAGGAATTTGTCAAGTGGGCAGTCAGCCAATTCTTATCATCTCTAGGGTGCTCATAGGCTCCTTTGTCTACACAGCCATGAAGACCAAGGTATCCAGGTGGTCACAGGTATTTCTTTGGACCCCACCAAGATAGCATAAGCTTGATGATTGACAATAAGATGTTTTTGCCTTTCCCCTTCTGAAAACTACTCTGCTATGATATTTCTGGTTAATTATTTCTTTCCTGAAGGAAGTCAATGAGTTTTTTAAAGGTTTAAATTAATATCAAAGCTGCAGAGTTTTACTGATGAAAATATATAGACAATCTTATATGTAGAGAGACTGATACACACATACATGTGTGAATATAATTATATAAATACATACACATATGTGTGAATATAATTATATAAATATATACACACATATACATAAGTGTGCACACATAGATCTGATATAATGGGGAGAGAGGGAATGTGTAGGAGAGAAGGTCATTTCCTTGTCTTTCTTTTTTGGTTTAAATACTTATATGCTAAGTCAGAGATAAGGTTGGGAATTGATAATCTCATGTCAGATGGTTTACCTGGCTTAGAGAATAATCATCTCTCCTCTAGACAAGCATCCCTATTGAACATCAACTCAGGCAGGGATTTCCAGGTATTTTGTTACTTGGAATTCTCTATACCAATGAAATTATAGGACCGCCCCCCCAATAGATGAAGGATTGTCTCTTCTACCATCATGTACAGGCAGCCACCCATCCATACCTATAGCACCCATCATTGATGTTCTTTCTCTCCTAGGAGGAAGAAACTCACTTTCTTCAGAAAACTTTTCTAGGTTCCCTAGCTGATGCCATCTTCCCCTTTAAGATGATTTTTTGATCTAGTCTATTTATAGCTTTAATGAAATTCCTTGAGAACAGGGCCCTTTGTTATTGCCATTTTTTGTGTCTCTAGAACTAAGCACAGAGCACATAATTAGCATTTAATAAATATGTTGTCCAACTAACAGATATAAGGTTTATACAGACTCAGATACTGAGATAGTAGAATGAATCTGTCATCTCATCAATTCAAGAATGTCCTCCATGGATCCAGGTCAAAATCCTTCTATGCCTGCCCCTCCTATCCATATTCTACCCAAAGAATACACTGGAGGCTGTCTTCCTGATGTTTCCATGGTAGCAATCCCCAGGTACTGATAATTAATGCCTGGAGCCAGATTTGATCTCAGAAAGATGAGTCTTCTTGATTCCAGGCTTGACCCTTTGTCCATTATGCCATCTAGCTGTCCCAAATGAGTAGCTGATCAATTTACATGGAAAGGATTTCCACATTCAAATTCCACTGTCTTGGACTGTCAACTGGTCTTTTCCCAAAAATCTAGCCTCAGACCCTTACCAGCACTGTTACCCTGGGCAAGCCATTTACCATCTTTCTGTCTCAGTATTTGGGAGGCTCAGAAAGAAAGTATGTGAGAGAAAAGATATTAGACTGACCACCAAACTGAAGGTCTTACAGAGCTGCTATGCTGACCTCATTGCTATAAGTTGGTGAAACCCAGACAGTCTACCTGCACCATGTCAAGAAACTGAATCCCTTCCATTTAAATTGTCTTAGGTCAAGGTACCAGACACTGAGGTCATTTCTCAAGTTAAACTGCCAAGTTTAGCCAACCCAACTGGGAACATTGTTAGAATGCCAGATGTACATTTGCTAAAAAGACTATTTTATGGAGAACTCACATAGGGCAAGCACTCACAAGGGGGTCAGAAGAAGCCATACCAAGACACCCTTGAAGATCTCATTGAAGAACTTTCCCAGCATGGGAAACCCCAGCATAGGACTGCCCAGCATGATGTGCCCTCATCAGTGAGGCAGAATAGAAACAGCTCAAAGGAAACGTGAGATATGTCAGTTTAGAATAATCACCACAGGTGTTCACTTGAACTATTTGTGCCTGACCTGGGGTAGAGCATTTTGAGACTGTATTATTCTAATCAACCACAGTCGAACACCCTGTAATTTATCTCTAACATAGTGATATCATTTTGGTCTTCTTCAGTTACAAAGGACAAGAACCAACCAACCAACCAAAATGGAGACAATAATAGTGCCTACATCCCAGAATTATTGTGAAGATAAAGTGGCATTTTAAAGCATTTTACATATTTCAAAATATTATATGAATACAAACTATTATGACTGTTATTACTCCCATTACTAAGAGAGACATATGCATATCTAAATCACTGCAGATGCAACCACCTCTATGGAAACAGGATTCCTCTAAAAATGTATGTAGCAGTATATCATATTTTCAGATACTTTTAACACCATCTTATACCATTTCTTTTCTAAGGATTGAGTTCCTTGGTTTGTATCTCCAGGGTTTGCTGCATAGTAGGTGCTTCATCAATACTAGCTGACTCATTGTTTGATTTCCCTAGTGCCAGTAGTCCTCTTTCTATTTCCCCAGGTAGTTCCAATTGTCATTTGTTGGCCATTCAAGCCAACCTCCTCTTGGACAATTGGATTAGCATGATAGATTAAGGTTGTCTATTCCTTGTCAGTTTTTAAGAATACAGAATGGGGTTTGGTTGAAAAGCACTGTTTTAGATAACAGGCTTTTAATTATTCGTATTTAGAATGCTTTCAGACCACAATTTTGTCCACAACTGTAACTAGCTATTTTGGCACCTGGAGCAAGCTTCACAAGACTTACATGAAGCAAATAGCACAAAACAGTACTTAGATCAATTTCTTAAAATGACAAATTTAACTACTTTAGTGGAAATGGGGAGAGGGGCAGAGAAAGAGAGATCACAGGATACCAGTTCCTATGGCAAGAAATCCCCAGATTACCTGAAGTCACTATTGAGGCTCATTGTATCATGAAGCTGTTTAGTCAAGTCTGACTCTTTATGACCCCATTTGGAGTTGTCTTGGCAAATAAACTGGAGTAGTTTCTCCTTTGCTTCTTCAATTCATTTTCCAGATGAGGAAACTTAGGCAAACAGGTTAAACAGCTTAGTAAGCCTCAGGTCAATTTTAAACTTGGAAAGATGGGGCTTCCTAACTCCAGATCTGGCACTTAAGTCACTATACCACCTATTTGCCTCCCAAGCTGGTGGTGTTCTTCAGTTGATTCAGTCATGTCCTGACTTCATGACCCCATTTATGATTTTTCTTGGTAGAGATACTGGAGTGGACTGCCGTTTTATTCTCCAGCTCATTTTATAGATAAGGAAATGGGGGCAAACATGGTTAAGTGCCCTTCCCAGGGTTACATAGTTAATAAGTATCTGAAGTCAGATTTGAACTCATGAAGAGTCCTCCTAAATCCAGGCTTGAGCTCTATTCACTGTGCCACCTAACTAAGTGTGCTAAAATGTAATCGTATCATTGTTGTGCAGTGATTTCTAGAAGAGATACTGGAGTGGTTTCCCATTTTATCTCTAGTTCATTTTGCAAATGAGGAAATTGAGGTAAACAGGGTTCAATGACCTTGTCGGGGTCACATACCTGGTGTCTAAACTCAGCTCTTCCTGAATACAGTGCCAGCACTCAATCCTCTATCACCTAGCTACTCATCATGAAGACAGTAGAATAGAAATGCTTGTGGATTGATCATGGAAAATACCAAATGGCAGCTACTATTTTACTTAATTATTATTGCTAATTAGATACTGAGTACGTTTGCTTCTATTCTACTGAAAGTGTAAAGCTAAAAGCACCATATAATTTTCACTGTCCTATAACAAAGCTCCTATTGCCAAGACTTAGTTATTTGTCTAACCTGGAAGTGAACACATATCCACTTTGGGTGAGAATTAATGGACTTTTTCTCCATTCAAGGAACAGGTCTACACCCTCCAATACCTTCGAAAAAGCTATGTGTGGGAAAACAAAAAAGGAAAAGTGTGTAGAGCTCATTAGACCCCCTAAAATGCTGAACCAGAGGCATCTCACACTGTAACTGTTCTGGAGTATTTGCATATAATCCTTCAGCAAATATTCATTGTATCTAGCTCCAGAGTCCCACACACTCCAGACATAAGTACCATTAATTAAATAATGCACTCAGCACTCTCTGGGAACCATTAATTATAAAAGGTAGCTGAGTCTGAGACTGATTCCCCGGCTCCACTTTAACAGGAGTGCAATAACTTAGTGCCAAAGGAAATATTTGAAGAAGGTCACCTTCCAAGCCATCGGAAACCGCGGCTGTCAAAGAAAGTAAATGACAGAGCCGCTTGATCCGCCTGCCTTTTAACATCTCTGGAAATGGTGTGGCGGACTGAAGAAACTAGACAGGGAAAGCAATGTTTCAGATTGCAGAGTTACTTTCTTCTCAAAATTTGTTTCTCCCGAGTAAGAAGCAAGTAAATAGGAAGCAATCCTTTTTTTCATTTCAGTTGAATACCAGCAAAAGGTAATATCAATGGAAGATTCAGGGACAAATAAAACCCACTCTCTGTAAGTTGGTCCCTAGGTTGGAAGTTTAGGCAGCTACTTCATGAAATCTGGAGAGAGGGTAGACTGCCCTTCCTTTGGAGACTAAAACCAGAACTGAGAATATGCAACTTAACTCTAGGATGAAGGGCAGTAAGTAGTCATGCAACTTATCTGAAAGGAGAAACCTGTATTATACAGGTTTGTCCTTTCAGATAACCAATAAGTCATGGTAGGGATATGTGCCATATCCTGTAAGGTCTCCTAAGTGTACCATAGGCTAAGTAGCTGCTACCTTGGTCAGGGTATTTCAAAGACTATGCCAAGCATTGGATTTCTCATCCTCACCTCGATGGTTTATTAATCTCTTCTAGGATGGAACTAACCATGGTCAAACTGGTAGATAACTCAGAAACCAAAATATTTGCCTAATGAACCCCAACACCAGCCTTGGCATGGGCTCATGATGCTGAACTGCCTTCCCACCCCAACCACACATTTAACAGTATGGCTCCTGGCCTCCTCATGGAGACTTGCATAATGAAATGGGAAATAGAGCATTCTAATTGGAAGCAAACACTTTCTCCTCATCCTGGGAAGGCCTCTGTTATTAATTAGTGAGCTTAGATTGCCACTTAGGAGTTATTTAGAGTTGGCAGACTAATAGAGTACTTGCTACCTCATCCTTGTTTTCATTCTTGGGCTACTTGGTTTCTGATTACAACACTTGCTGTTCTCCCTGTTATTTTGTAAAAGATACCTAATGAGAGAGAGAGAGAGAGAGAGAGAGAGAGAGAGATTGAGATTGATTTTTAAATAGACATTTTTACATAGACCTTATCTTCAACTGGTTATCAGTTTGCATTTTGATTTCAAAAAAGTGGTTTATTGTGTTTTTTAGAAAATGCTAACAAACAAAAGCCATTGATTTCTGCCTTTGTACTCTGACTCAGGTTGTTTCTTGTAAACAAAGAATGACTTTCTGCCTCAGTGTCTGTCTGCAGCACTATATGTTACAAAGCAAAAAAAAAAAGAATCAAAGAGTTGTTTTAAATGAGTTGTTTTAAAAAGTTCATATTTGGCTAAGGATGAGATTTCTAAAGGTTAGTGCCACAAGTCTGAATTTCATTAACAATGACTGTTATATGGGTTAAAAAAAAGATTATAGGTAGTCCACTTTCGTGAAATAATCACCATCTTAATGATCTTAAAACTGATGGTGACCAATACTCATTAGCAAAGACACTAATTGACATCCTATTCAGCCTTACCAAGTCAAACGGGCATCCATTCTACCCAGTCCTGGTTAATGAATGCTGAAGACAAAAACTCCATTCTTGCTTTTCAAACAACAAATCTCTGACTTGATTTTTTTTTACCATTGAACTAGTTATTTTTGAATCATTTGATCATTTGTGTTTAATTTTTCATATGATTTCCTATGTCATACCTCATAGTCCTCTTCATCCTCATAGCATGTCTCAATTGAAACAAAGACTATTTCATCCTCACTAATATAACTGATGAATGCAGCTACTATTATTGCATGACAGGGAGCCATAGAACATTATATTTCTCAAAAAACTCAAAGGAATATTCTTCCAAAGGGCAATGGACTTGAAGACACATCATGGATGTTGAGTAATATATAATGAATGGGGAATTATCCAAGAAAAGGAGGAGAAAGAATAACATTGAATACACGTAGATTCAAAAAGAATATGGGCTGATCATATACTGAGTGCATGGGATATACTCTGCCCAGTATCTCTATGATGTCAAGAGAATTTAAGGAAGATACCTAGAACATTGGTTGTATCCTCTATCGTGAACTTATGGACATGAAAATGAGATGCCTAGGATGGGCAAGTATGAATGGGTCACCAGCTGCATCACTGGGGGGAATACTCACATTGATTTGATCATGGAGCCTTCACAAAATTAAAGCAAACTGGTTGTGAACAGAAATTAATCAATTTCTTTCTGTTAAATACATTTGCCTACATCCCCAACCCTCCAATGAATTATTCTTACTACCACCACTTTGCATGCACCTGAATGGTAGTCTTGGAGGTAGAAATGACTCCAGAACCATCATGGTGTAAGGAAAAGAGGGTAGGATTTGTAAACTAAAGTCCTGAGTTCAAATCCCAGCTTAGATTCTTCCTAGTCTTTGACAGTGGGGAGATTTACATTATCTATCTAGATTCCATTTTTTTCACTTGTTAAACCAATTAGTTAGCAAAGGGCTTTTTCAAATTCAAACCCTCACTCTCCTGATATAAACTCTAACTGGAGAATAGGTCACCCTGATAGCATGGAGTACAAGTGCTTATACAGCTCATACTCCAACATTTCATAGGATCTCTGACAGAGCTGGAAGAGACCTTAGAGTCCAATGCCCTCATCTTACAGATGAGGGAACTGAGGGAGAGATAAATCAAGTGCCTTGTTCAGGTTGCATGACTAGCTTATTAGCAGGATTTGAACTTGTCATCTTGACCTAAAGACCAATGCTCTAACAAAAAAAATATATTACCATATAAACTGCATGTTATTTTTACTCCTGAAATCATACATATCAGGAATGGGCGAGGGTGGGCATTTACATGGGCTTGATCTCAGGCCTGAGATTTTCTTTCTAAATCTGTCCTCCACAGGTACTGAATGATAGAACTCCCAATTCCATTGCCACACCAAGAATCATGGGAGTTCAGTGGTGCAAGCTTCAATTCCAATATTTGATGCTAAAAGTCATTATTATATGCAGGAGTGGGGGGATGAGTTTTAGTGCTAGAAGGGACTACAGAGATTTTCTAGTCCATTACCTTCATTTTACACATAAAGAAACTGAGACTCAGAAAGGTTAACTGATTTGCTCAGGGTCACATACATAAGGATCAGAGACAGGATTTGAACCTATGTCTTCCTGATTCTGTCTTCGTGACTCTAGCCACTAGGCCATATTGCCTTTCTGTCCATGGTTATATAGGTTGTAATGTAGTAGAATTGAGTTTTGAACCCAGATACTCTGGTTCTCTAACCCTACTATACTGCTCAGTTTTGGCTTTGAAAAGAATGGCTTTCAACAAGTAATGATTTAGGCAGTGAGGTTGTGTTAGGTGTCAGCAGTCCTGTTTATATAATGATTTATACCCATGTGTAACCTTATAGTACAACCTTAAAATCCTATATCAGACAAAAACCCTCTGCTTCATTTTTCTTTAGCTTCTTCAATTGGGCTTTCTCCCTATGATTTATCTTATACTCTTTAACAAAGCAAAGGAGATGATTGGTCAGTTTCTGTAAGGTCTATGCAGTAAAGGCATCTCTGCTTCCCAACACTGGGCTGATGCTATAACATAAAACCCCCAAAACACTACTTTCACCCAAGTGTTGCTAACACTAGCTACAATTCTATATCATAATTAACCCAGTAGGAAATACCTAAGGATTCTCAAATTCAATACAAGCTATGAGATTTCTGCAAAGAAATGGAAGGTCAGAGTTAATCAAAGCCGTGGAATTCCCATTCAGTTTGAGGGTTCCAAGTTCAGGTGACTGTGATGCAGTGTTACCAGTAACCACTTGAGGAAGAAGCATTTCTTCTAATTATTGTGTTCTTACCCTGTCCTAAGAGCCATATGAGAGAAAGGGCCTCCAATATATCTATTTATCCCTCCAATACACAGAGACACATAGTAGAGATTTGAAGGTTGTAAGGATTCTAAGGAGCAGAGATGAGGAGGGAGTGAATTCTAACTATGGAATTCCATTGCTTTGCACATGGAGGGAAAGTCAAATTTATCATAGATTTTAGAACTGGAAAGGTGGCCATGTGATCACTTTCCATCTCACTTTACAGAAGGCATCCTGAGGCTCAGAGAGATGAAGTAGCTTACTGAAGATAATAGAGGTAGCAAATGAAGGAGTCAAATGTTCTGATTTCACATTCAGTGGCACCCCTTGGTGAAGGAAGAGTACATTTCAGGTGCAGGAGGACAGACTATGCAAAGGGACCAAGACCGAAGATGGAAAGTTGAGGTTGATGAAGAGTTTTTAAACTAATTTGCCTGAAGAGTGAGGGCTAGTGGGAAGTTTCACAAAGACTGGAAAGGCAAACTGGAGTCAAAGTATGAATAACTATATCCATTCATTGGATAAATATTTTGAGAACATCTATTGTCAGGCAATGAATATTTATTAAGCTCTTACTATAAGTTTTGAACCTTATTAGGGAAATGAGATTCTTCCTAGAGACAATAAGGGGTCACTGAAGACTTCTGAGCAGGTAAATTCTGTGTTTCTTAAGGTGTTAACTTGGATGGCTATGTGGAGGCTGGAGGCTGGTAGAATATGATGTGGAATACCTAGCATCACATCGAAAGGTCATGGAAATCCTAATTCCTGAGTGAATCTGTGAGCACCTCTTTTTAAACATCTACCTCCACTTCTTTAGAGTGCCTAGGATGCCAGTCTTTGGGCTCTTAACCATCTGTTTTGCTGTTGGTTATCAGCTGCTACTGCCCTCCTCCACCACTGGTTACATATATGTGTATTGTTGTCTAAGAGCACAGCTGCCTCAAGGCCCAGAAATGCCCCAATTTTTTCTTCCTCTTCCTAGTCCCTTACAATATACCTGACTTGTAGTAAGTTCATAATATACACTTGTTCTAAAATCTGATTTGACTCTTCTTTAAATTAAATTAGCTTTTTATTTGCCTGAACTCCGCTATGCCACCTAGCTACCCAATTTTTGCTATTTGTTTGTTTGTTTTATTTTGTTCTCACAGAGGCAAACATAACATCCTGCTCCTGTTTAAGAAGCCCACATTCTTTTTTCTTAATATTTTATTGTTTCCCAATTACATGTAAAAACAATTTTTAGTATTCACTTTTTTAAAAAATGTTCAGCTCCAAATTCCCTCCCTTCCTTCCTCATTGAGAAAGCAAGAAATCTGATATAGATTATACAAATGCAGGCAGGGAGGATACATTTCCATATTAGGAGTTTATATTCTAATGGTGGACACTACAGACCTATAGCTATGTACATACAATTGGTGGCTACAAAGAGGTAAAAGATTTGGGCCCTGCTCTCCATGATCAAAAAACCTAATTGGCTAATTGATATAGTCGGGGCAATCATAGGTATAAACACAGTCCTGTGTTTGAAATTCCAAAGAAAAGAGGAAGCTGGCTGATTAAATATTAGAATAAATTCAATGGCAGGAAGGCAGAGACAACTGATTATGGAAATGAGAAAGTGGTGGGGTGTGGTTTGTCATTAAGGGTGGAGGGAGAGAAGAAGGAAGGAGGGAGAAGTAGGTGACATCAAGTTGGGTCACAATGTTAAAAGACTGTAAGCAAAAGTGAATAGAATTTCTTCTGGGACATAAATCTGCCTGGAAACAGACTTGGGACAGAGGCTGAGAAGGTGCTCATCCATTTTCCAGGCTGTGCAGGGAGCTCTAACTCAAAGTCAATAATTGTTCAAGGACAGGGCTGATAATAAATGATCACAGAGTGACCTGCTTCTAGAGCAAGTGAGACTAGGGCTGGACTGGATACTGACGTCACTTGAAAAATACACAAATGTTGGTCCCCTCCCTGCTGAGCCGCCACACATATAGGGATCAAATTGCCAGACTCCCTTAGACTGAGTTGCCTTAGTCTGGCAGGTATCTGGGACAGTTTTGAGGATGGAAAAGCCCAAAGTTTCTTTGCCTGGTTGAATGAGAATTGCTCAGATATGCCCTAACTTAATGTGTGGGTGTATGGATATACAAATAATCATGGCATCTATTATATGACAAGGACTATAATGAACATTGGGGATACAATTAATAAAAAGACATAGTCCCTGCCCTCATGGATTTTACAATCAAAATGAGGAGATAACACACAAAAGGAGACAGACAAGATGTGGAAGGTGGTTACCACAGAGAATCTAGAGTCACAGAGTTGAAGTAAGGCAGAGCAGCAGATGCAAAGGGCAGTGAGCTGAGAGATCAGGTTCTACCCTCTAAAAAGGAAGCCACTAGGAGAATTTTGGTTCCCCATGCTCAGACCTCCAGTCAAAGGGGAGAGGAGACTGAGGGAGGTGATGTCAGTCGAGGCTAGGGTTTGCCAGTGTGCTGAGTTTACAAGTGGTGAGCCTATCTTGAAAGGTGCATCTTGTTCCATGGAATTGAAACTAGTCAGAGCAGCAGATGCACAGTCAAGAGGTAGGGGAAAGAGAGAGACAGAGACAGAAACCTTCATGTATTCATATGTACAAAGATACAGATATATATGTCTCTGTATATATGTACACATTCATAATAGACCTACATGCACATGTGTATAGATGTATATACACATCTATATATTCATATATGTAACACACATATCTCTTTGGATGAATGTATGTACTTTTAAAAAGCATGTAATTTCTTTTTAGAATTTTCACTTGTTTATATTCTGAACATAAACACCAGATAAAACAAGCATGTCCAGATATATAGAATAGAAAGAGGATTGTACCTGAAACTCTGAATATCTATTATATTCAGCTTGCTTTTCTCTTTTAAGTACCTAATAAATTCAATCTGCCACTTTACAAACTGCTCTGCTTGTCTAGGAGGGATACTGGATTTCATGTCCATCCTCCTTTAACATTCTATATTCTAGGAAGGACAAAAGCAAATTCTAAAAGATTGTTTCTCATTGACTTTGACTCAAAGAATGTCAAAAGTGAGAGGGGACTTAGAGATCATGTATTCAAATCATTAATTTTTATCAGTTTGGAGGTCTTATGACAATGAGATCCCTTGTATCCATTCCCTTCTCTTCACCCACCCAGCTTCGACCCAGAGTTGGTTTCTCATCATTCCTTGCCCAGACTATTGTAATATTTTCATAATTAGTCTTCTGGCTCCTAACCTCTTCCCTCTCCAATCCATCCTTTGCCCAATTGTCAAACTGGGCAAAATAAAAAATTCCCCATACTGAGAAACAATACCAAACCAAACCTTAGGGTATCAATATTATTTCTAAGATGAAATACAAAACCTTATGTCTAGCATGCAAAGAACTCATAACTGTCCTGGGTATTACTTCCTTTCAAATGTTCCCCATTTCTGGTCAAAGTGGTCAACTAATCAATCCTTGCATCGTCTAACTCTTAGTTCACTTTCCGTGTCTGGAATGCACTCATTCCTCATCTCCTCCTTTTAAAGTCTATAACCTCCTTCAGGATTCAGTCTTTGAAATTGCCACTGCTCATGTGATCCCCACAATTTGAGTTTTCTTCTTCCATCAGCCAACAAGCTTTATGAAGCATCTACATGCTTGGCAATTAAGTACTAAGTGCTTTTGCTAAAGCAAAGATATGATTTCCTCTTACTTTGAATTGTTTTTATGGTTTACTATGACAATAAATTATTTATTGTATTCATTATAATTGTTTTAATTATAACTTTGAATTATATTTTGTGAGAGGGTACATGGTCTAGTAAATGGAGATATAATCTTGGAATCAGAAAGATGCAGGTTCAGATCTCCTCCCTGACATTTACTGTGTGATCCTAGGCAAGTCTCTTAAGTTCCCTGGACAATTCTTTAAGATCACAAGTTGCAGAATAGCAGATCTGGCACTATTTTCAGGCGGTTGATGCTTAGGAAGTCCTAACTAATAATATCAAAAGCAAAGCTAGAACATCACTAAGTACAACAAGGTTGAGTTTATTTTGTGAATACGTGTTATATTTCACTTGTAAAAAACAGGGACTCTTTCTTTTCGCCTTTGTCACCCCAGTGCTTCATGCACAGGAATTTGGTTGTTCCAGTGAGGATTTGCTAGTATGATCCTGTCTGAGATATTTCTTACCCTCTTTTAATAGTGGTTCCTTCTTTCACAAAATTTCTTGACATTTACATAACTAAATACATTTTTCATTTTCTACAATTATAAACTTTCTGTGAGCAAGGACTGTTCTCCATTTTTATGGTTGTTTTATGCACAAATCCAGCATATTGCTCCAAATGAAGCAGATGCTAAAGCAATATTTGTTGTTTTGGGGAAACTAAAGCCCAGCAAGGTTAAGGGATTTGCTAGAGGTTAGTACTGGGATTTATAATCATGTCTGATGACTCCAAGACCAGGACTTTGTACAACTTTTAATATTTCCTGGAGGATTTGTTTCTTGGAGGATTTTTTTAGTATGAAAATAGCAGAAACTTTCATCAAGCAGAAACAAATACACCCCCAGATTCATAGATGAAGGTAGAATTGAATACATCCCCACTTTTGAGATTTAGGGTGGACATATAAAGCAATGCCCTTGAGATTCTATTTTCTCAAACTTTACAAGGGATCAATGAGTCAGTTAGTGTTCATTTAAAATCATACAGGTGGGCAGCTAGGTGGCACAGTGGATAAAGCACCAGCCCTGGAGTCAGGAGTACCTGGATTCAAATCCGGTCTCAGACACTTAATAATGACCTAGCTATGTGGCCTTGGGCAAGCCACTTAACCCCATTGCCTAGCAAAAAAAAAAAAAAAAAAAAATATATATATATATATATATATATATATATATATATATATATATATATATATTAAAATCATTCAGGTGCATTTAACTTGTACAGTTTTCATCCCACACAGCCTACTCATACTTTATTCTGCCCTCTAGATGATAAGATACATTTTCCTACTCTTCTTTTTCTCTGAAGTTTTACAAATGGAAATTCCCAGAAGGTCCTGGGCAGTCACATAATTATGAAAAGAAGGTAGATTTAATTTCAAATCCTAATTTTATCATTTGGAAAAGTATTTTAATTCATTTTCATCTTAGTTTCTTCATCTATAAAGGAGGGGGATGATAGCCCATTAGAAATGGAAATGATTTATAGATGTTACCTAGCCCAACCCATTCCTGAAATATGCATTTCCTCTCCAACATCCCCAACAAGGAGTCATCCTGCCTTCACTGGAAGAGAATCTTAAAGGAAGTCTGTTCTCTTTCTTAGAATTTCTAATTGGTAGGAAGCTTCCTTGGACTGAGACACAATATGCCTCTCAGTAATTTACAATTTTTATTTCTAGTTCTGCTCTCCTGTGCTCTTTTCTTTCCCTAGCTCTAAGTCCTTCAACTAAGCTTCTTTGCTTTTGGTTCCCTATATGGACACATTGATATCAGTACCTTTTTAAAGATTAAGAAAGAAGAAAAGAGGATTCATGGAGCTGGGCAGTAAGTTGCTTAAGTCCAATACCCTCATTCTGATGATGAACAAACTGATAGCCAGAGTTTAACCAAGATTAAATAACTTCCACAAAGTAACATAAGTGAAAAGAAGAGAAACTGCCACATTGACCTCTGCCCAATCCACCAGAGAATAGATGACATCAAATGCTATTGTTAAATTGCTTGCTTGGATGACCCATGGGAGAACCAATCATCTGACTTTTGGAAATAGTATCAGTAGTGTGTAAGCTTCCTGAGGGTAAGATTAGCTCATTTTTGTCTTTGACAAGTACTATGGAAGGTGCTTAATAAAGTCTCATTTACTTGAATTAGATTACTAAAGAAAATAAATCAGAACATCAGACCAACCTTCCAACGCCCTCTATTTGACTTGCTATATCTCAATCATTTGACTGTTCCTAGCTTCACAGGAAGCAAGATTCATTTTCATTTTAATTGTCTGACTCCAGAATGATTTTGATTCTCATTAAATGTCTGTTTTTATGCTCCACAGCTTCCAGACAAGAAGTCATCCTGGACAAATCTCAAGGCAAAAGAAAGTAGGTCTCCTCATCTAGGATGTCATCACATTGGCCATGAAGCTGAGCAGGATCGATTCCCCCCCCCCCTTCCCCTTCCTCCCATAGAATGCGACCCCTTTCTTGATGTAACCCCTTAAACTCATGGGCCTGGTGTTAGATGTATGTTTCCATCGGAATGATTAACAGGCTTCCCACCCCCCCCCCCCCCCCCCCCCCCCCCCATGGCTTTTCTCCTGCACATTTCCCCATGGCTTTGCTCTTTAGACTGGCAGCTGTCCCTGGTCCTGCCCAAAATAAAGCATTTGTTAAAATGTCTTAGATGTGGCTCTCTTTGAAAACTCTTCTCCCTCTGCTACTTACTACTGTCCAAAGGGTAAGGAAAGAAGTCAATCTCTTGAAGCTATTGTGCTCTCTGCAAAAGCAGAGCTTTGTTACAGGCTAGATAAGATAAACCCGGAGAGAAGAGCACCGGTTTGGCCAGATCAGATATAGGGATAGGAAATGCATAACCTTTCTTAAGATCTTATATTCCTGGCTTGGTTCTAATGGGTGATTTCAGAACTCCAGGATCTAAAGAAGACATAATAATCACACAATAAACTTGAGGAGATTAAGAAAAGCAGAGTTACTGGGGGCCACAAAGACAGAGGAAGGAAAGCGCCCTTACCCCCTCCTCACATGCCACAAACAATTCTCATAGCCTTTGATTCCTAAGAACTCTTTATGTTTGTATCATAGAGGAAGACTTCCTTAAGTGCTAAAAGCTAGCTATATAATCAGAAGCCCCAAGTTCAAATCCCCCACTAATACTTACTTCCTTTGTTAACCAATTGACTAACTTTAGGAAAACCTACACCTTTTCTATAGAATGAAAGGGTACAACTGGATGACCTTTATGAACATTATATCTTTATCTCTAGGATTCTATTTCTTTCTCCAGTGTCTTCAAAGGGACTAGAGAGAGAAGCAGGAGAAAAATAAAAAATAAATTACATTACCATAATGAAATTGGAAATGAATCCTGCCTTAAAAAAGAATTCTCTCAAATAACTGCTCTATCTACCCCCTACCCTACACGCTGTGGTTTTATAGCCTTGCAAGATAATTTATTCAGCTTAGAAGAGGTAGCTTGGAATAGAGCTCTGTACTTGGAGTCAGGAGACCTTGGGAAGTATATACAGATTTGTTATGTAATCATGGATAATGAGTCTAAGGCTCAGTGTATTTCAATTGTGCCCATATCCATAACATGTGAGTAATAAACTAAATGTTAACAACTTCAGAATCTATATGTATGCACATACACATATATGAATACATATGTACATATAAAAACATAGGTGCACATATATTTGTATACACATATATACTCCCCTCTTCCCCTTGTCCCCTTCCATAAAATGTAACCCATGAGGACAGGGGCTAATGTATTTCCAAGGAAGCTTGGGTGGTTCAGCATATCCACTGAATGGACAGAATGCTGGCCTAAAGTCAGGTAGACTGGACTTCAAACCTGGTCTCAGGCCCTAGATGGATAAGTTACTAAACTCTGTTTACGTCAGTTTACTCATCTGTAAAGTCAGCTAGAGAAGAAAATGGCAAAGCTCTTCACTATCTCTGTTAAAGATTTTAAAAAAATGAAATTGGGTCACAAAGAGTTGAATCAGACAAGACTGAAAAATGATGGAAAAACACCAAAAACAACACTTGGATCTTGAGGACTCGGTATGGTTTTCTGCACTCAATCAGTTCCTTGATTGACATTTAGTTGGACAAAAGAGCATTAGATCTAAGGTCCAGGGGCAGCCAGGTGGTGCAGTGGATAGAGCACCGGCCCTGGAGTCAGGAGGACCTGAGTTCACACCTGGCCTCAGACACTTAATAATGACCTAACTGTGTGACCTTGGGCAAGCCACTTAACCCCATTGCCTTAAATGAATAAAAAATTTTTAAAAAAGATTTAAGGTCAAATAACTAGACTTTGAGATGTTGGCTTTCCATTTGCCAGTTGTATGATGTTAAGTATAGGACCTTCAGTCTACATTTAAAGGACACCTTATAGGTTATTTGGCTTAATCTAATTTTACAAATGAGAAAAGCAAGACCTAGGAAGGTTACAGGACCTCCGGAATTTCTCAGGTAAGCTTGAGTGGCAGGGTTAAGATTTGAACTCGGGCTTGGGAGTTTAACAAGGGTACTTTGACCCTTTACCCAAAATCACTTATCTTTCTAAATTTCATTGTTCTCCAAATAAAATTAAGTGGTTGGTCAATTTCAGCTCTAATGTTCCATAAAATAAATTAGTTTAAAATGAGCTCCCAAAATAATATTAAGGGCCAACTGTGCCTCCTGCTGAAAATTGTTGCTGGATCCCCATTGCCTCTGGGATAAACCTCAGGGTCTCAACCACCTCTGCCTTATACCACACAGAAGAGTTCCAGTTTCTTATTCCCTAGGTTCACAGATACCTTTTTTTGAGGGGAAAAAAGCAGATTCCAGGGACAAAGGGGATTACTTTGTTTCTCTAAGAATATGCTGGGTGATTCTAGTATTTCTATCCAGATTATTGATGACTTAAGAAGTCAGACTTTCCTATGATTCTAAAGCCAATTCACTTAATAAGTTCCCAACTCCAGACATTTGGATCAGGGTTCACTTATAAAACTGGTTTCTCATTATTCTCACTACAAAATTGTACTCCCCCAGAATTCAGCTCACCTTCTAGGATCACCACATAATGCCTCTTATTCTAGGTACCTGTTGTTGTTTAGGCATTTCTGACTCTTTGTGAACTCATGTGGAGTTTGCCATTTCCTTCTGTAGTTCATTTTACAGATGAGGAATGAGGCAAGCAGGATTAAATGACTTGCCCAGGGTCACAGAACTATTAGGTGTCTAGGTCACCTTTGAACCCACAAAGATGAATTATCCTGATTCCAACCCTAGTGCTCTATCCACTGAGCCATCTAGCTGCCATCTGTAACCACAATAAACTCCCACATTTCTGCTGGGAAAATCTATTGTCTCTGCAATAGTTAAATCAATAAAAGGTAGAATAAAGGTGAGACCACACAGGTGACTCCCTCCAGAATCAGAAGTGTATTAAATGTCTTAATAAAAAGTCTCTTTTTTACCCAAAAGATGAGGAGAAAAGCTTACTCATGAGTAACCTGGTTTTGGAAATAAAAAGGAGATAGAGAAAGAGACAGAGATAGATAGATAGATAGATAGATAGATAGATAGATAGATAGATAGATAGATGAGAGAGACAGAGACAGAGAAATACAGGGGCAGAGACAGAACAGGAGAGGAGAGCTAACCAGAAAACAGAGTATGAGTGCTAATTTTAAACTATAAAACTTGAGGCAGTTTATTCTTCGACTTAGAGGAAGTAAGTGCAATTCTACTTCCTGAACTCTGATTTCTTTCCCCAAAGGATGTCTAACATAAGAGAATTTGATTATTATAGTTGGCTTAACAGAGGATGCTGTAAGGTTTCAGCTTCATTGGTTAAAGTCTATGGGTTGTCTCTCACAACTACTGGTGTTCCGGGGTAGGGGGTGGGGGGACCTGGACAATTTGAAAACTATGTCTACCATGCATCAATTAAAGATAAAGACTTCAAGAGAAAAAATCAAGTTAATGGGGAAGCCTTCAGGTTTGCTCAGAGTGTTGATCCTATTAGATTTTATAACTGGAATTGAAGATTGTGCATTCCTTTTCCTCCATGAATTTTACACCTGAAATCATAGGATCAGAGATTTAGAGCTAGCTGATGACCTTAGAAGTCATCAAGCCCAACTCACTGATTTTAAAGATAAGAAAACTGAAACTATGGTGGTGAGATGACTTGCCCAGAGTCACACAGAAGATGAGAACCATCTGGCAGGAGCCAAGAGTATTCAGGAAGGATTGGGAATGATAAAATCAGAAATGAGATCAAGGAGGCAGAGAACTGAGAAAAGTTAATTAAAACATCACTGGTAATCATGGCCAGAACAATTTCAGTCTTAGTGAAATCTGAAGGCAGATTGAAAGGGATTGGAGAATACATTATTAAGAAAAGGGATTAATGGAAATAATTCTTTCTAGAAGTCTGGTTGTGAAAGTAAAGAGAGATAGAAAATTATCACTTGAGGGAAGACAGCAATTCAGTAAAAGCATGTTTTTTGTTTTATTTTAAGATAGGGAAAAACCTGAGCATCCTTATGAGTAGGGTGGAGGTAGAGGAGTCACCAGATGCAAGAAGACTAATAGGAAGAAAGACCATTTTATTGGTCTTTTTTGTTTGTATTTGGGCTGCATGTGGGATGTTCTTTTTATTAGCCCAAGGAATTCCTATGCTAATAGGAAAGTCCCTCTACCAAAGCAGACAATCAACTTCTCTGCAACTTATAGACCTAGAACTTCCTTCCACAATCAGAATTGAAATGACTTGCCCAAGGTCACACCAAATGTGCCAGACATCTTCTTTGTGCTCTGAGATACTTCCTAGACATATAGAGATGGTGACAAGATTCAGTCCCTAATCCCTAGTTACCTTTTGCAAAGTACTTTTCATACATCATTTCATTTGATCTTTACAGCTCGTAAGTGTCTAAGACTGAATTTGAACTCTTGACAGTAGACCTGGCACTTAATGCATTGTGCCACCTAACCACTCATGGTTGAAAATTTAGGGGACCCCAAATACTAGAGCATTTGGAAAGTTATTGGGTAAGTTACCCTGTATGATATATTTTCAGAATCAGGTTATTCTACTTCCAGAAGTTTATCCAATGATCTCCACAAGCTAGTGAGGTCACCCACCTAGATCCAAGTCCAGCAAATGGGAAGCTAAATTCAATCTTGAACTTCACAACACAAGATAGTTAGGGGTGCCTAAGAGCACCCACACACTAGAACAGCAGAATCACTGGCCAGGCCCAGACCTTAAAGGGATCAGCTTTGGAAAACAATAGTGATTTCTCTGAACCCCAGTAAATGGCCATCAGTCACTCAAAGTCTCTAAGACAAGGACCTCACCCCCAATCTGCAACCACCATTTTAGAATCTTTTGAACTTAATTTGGAACTGAATGTCCTCCTTTCCAACCACCTTTCCACCACCCCACCCCCAACCTGTTCCCACCCATTCTGTTAGAAGACAGAAAATGGTCCCAGAGAGTTTAGTTTACTTGGGCCTTGGGGTCCAGTGCTAGTGGCTACCTTCAGGGGCTTCACTGCCTTTCTCCATTTATGTTGGGTACTAGGGAAGTTGCTCCAGTTCTGGGGCAGACAAGGATTATTAGCTATAATATAGTGGGTGACCAATTCCCCATAGCATTTCGAAAGACCAGGAGGAGTAAAGGGGAGTGACTTGTAGCTTCCCCCCCTCAATCCCCCAGATCAGATCCTGTACCCTGACTGAGCCCTTTGAAGTCCCTGCTACTTGCTGGCACTAAAAAAAACCCAGAATTTCTAGATCCTGTTGCTGGGCATCTCATATAGTCATGGAGGCAGACCTGAGACCTTCAGCAGACACTCCTACTTCCCCCTACCCTCTTAATTGACCTGGATATCCTCAGAGAAACTGGAAAATCCAGTCATGTGCAGAAATCAAAGGCAGGATCTCTCCTTGGCAGTAAGGGGTCATATTCACCAACTGATAAGAATGAACCCCAGAACACCATCCTAGTCACTTAAATCAAAATTAGGCACCATTCACTCCCCTTCCTCCCCTTCTCCCCTTCTCTCTCCTGTTTCTCCCCATTCACCTCTTAGAAACTAGCCCAAATGCTGAAATAGATTTTTACACCTGAACCCAAGCTCCTGGATATGTGATCCCCAAACACCATAGCAATTCTTAAAGTCCCAATAAACCTGGGCATCTGGTGCCTGAAGTCTGACTTAGGAAGTCTTGAAAGACAGCCAAGATTTTTGGATTTGACCCAGAGAGGATGATTTCATTCACCAAATAACTACTTCTCCTTGGTCTTCACTGATTTTCCCACCTTTCCTGAAGCATGTCAAGAAGACAAATTTACCTGATCCCCTTTACCTGATCTCCTTCACTATTCTATCTGATTCCTGTTCCTCACTGAGTTTTCCACTTGAGGACACAGATCCTGGGATCTCAATGCTGCAACTTTGTGCACTGTCCTCCCATTGAGGTAGAATTGATACTAAGCAACAGGAAATCCTGCCATTTCCCATCCTGAACCAGCACTCCCAAAGTCCTGACCAATCCTCCTAGATAATCTGAAGAATCTTCCTATACACTAATTGGACAGCAAATAGATAAGTGAATAGCTCTTCCCTATTTATTCTTCATACATACTTCAATATATCTTTTGTGGACCCATGAATTATGTAAAGAATTTTAATCAAATTTATTTCTTTAATCATTTCCCTTGAGAATCTCGACCTTTTGTTCCTGTAGGTGAATTTTTATTATTCTTTTCTAGTTCTCTAAATTAATCTTCCATTACTTTGATTCATATGGCATTCAATAAGTAAATTAATTTAGAAAGCATTACCTTTTTCATTACATTGACACAACCCAACCATGAACAAATAATATTTCTAAACTTATTTAGTTCTGTCTCTTTGTCTATAAAAAATGTGGTTTCATTTTTATTTTCTGCATGTGTATTGGTAGGTGAACTCCTTACTATTTTATACATTATGTAGATAATTTGAATAGAATTTCTCTTAGTATCTAATCTACTGGGTTTTGATTAATATATATGTATGGAAAGGCTTATGATTTGTATGTGTTATATACTGCTTCTTTGCTGAAGTTATTTCAATTAGTTGTATAGTATCTAAGATCTCCATGTAGAGCATCATATCATCTTCAAAAGGAGATGGATGTGTTTTTGTTTGTCAGTGCTTAACTCAAATTTCTTTTTCCTTATCTTAATGTTAAACCACCATTTCTAAAATGTTATCAAATTACAGTAGTAATAAACAATGTATTTGATTTAGATCTAATCTTACTGAAAAGGCTTCTGATTCATTCTCAATATATAATGTTTGCCTTGATTTTATATGGGTAGTTTTTTATTTACCATATTAAAGGAAGTTTTATTTATGAGTTTTATTTTTTCAAAAGGGCTTCATTTATTTAATCTTATTTTGATTGCTTTTGTTATGAATGTTACCCTATATATATATATATATATATATACTTTTTAGAACTGTTTAAATAATCTTATATATAATAGGATATGATATAATACAT